>NC_058134.1:136166113-136298301 GCF_016433145.1 Gracilinanus agilis | reverse complement strand
GGGGGGTGAAGGGGAAAGTAGGAGCATGAATCATGTAACCATGTTAAAAATGATTATTAATAAATGTTTAAATTAAAAAAAAAGAAATAAAGGATTTGACCACAAAAAAAAAAAAAGACAGGGAAGGTCATTACATCCTGATTAAAGGCAGTATAAACAATGAGGAAATAACACTGCTCAATATGTATGCACCAAGTGGCATAGCATCCAAATTCATAAAGGAGAAACTTGCAGAGCTCAAGAAGGAAACAGATAGTAAAACCATAATAATGGGAGATCTAAATATTCCTCTTTCAGATCTATATAAATCAAACCAAAAAATAAATAAGAAAGAGGTAAGAGAGGTGAATGAAGTCCTAGAAAAATTAGATTTAATTGATATGTGGAGAAAAATAAATAGGGACAAAAAGGAATACACCTTCTTTTCAGCTGCACATGGTACATTCACAAAGATTAACCATGTAATAGGGCATAGAAACATTGCAAACAAATGCAAAAGACCAGAAATAATAAATGTAACCTTCTCAGATCATAATGCAATAAAAATAATAATTATTAAGGGCTCCTGGACAGGCAAATCAAAACCTAATTGGAAATTAAATAATATGATTCTCCAAAACCAGTTAGTCAAAGAAGAAATCATAGAAACAATCAACAATTTCGTTGAAGAGAATGACAATGATGAGACATCCTACCAAACTCTGTGGGATGCAGCCAAGGCAGTACTCGGGGAAATTTATATCCTTGAGTGCACATATTAACAAATTAGGGAGGGCAGAGATTAATGAATTGAGTGTGCAACTTAAAAAATTAGAAAGCGAGTAAATTAAAAATCCCCAGATGAAAACTAAATAAGAAATACTAAAAATCAATGGAGAAATTAATAAAATTGAAAGTAAAAGAACGATTGAATTAATAAATAAGACTAGAAGCTGGTATTTTGAAAAAAAAACATAAAATAGACAAAGTGCAGGTCAATCTAATAAAAAAAGGAAAGAAGAAAACCAAATTGACAGTATGAAAGATGAAAAGGGAGGCCTCACCTCTAATGAAGGGAAAATTAAGGCAATCATTAAAAACTATTTTGCCCAATTATATGGCAATAAATATAACAATCTAGGAGATATGGATGAATATTTACAACAATATAAACTGCCTAGATTAACAGCAGAAGAAATAGAATACCTAAATAATCCCATATCAGAAAAAGAAATTGAACAAGCCATCAAAGAACTCCCTAAGGAAAAATCGCCAGGACCTGATGGATTCACAAGTGAATTCTATCAGACATTCAAAGAGCAACTAATCCCAATACTACACAAATTATTTGATATAATAAGCAAAGAAGGAGTCATACCAAATTCCTTTTATGACACCAATATGGTACTGATTCCAAAGCCAGGGAGATCAAAAACAGAGAAAGAAACCTACAGACCAATCTCCCTAATGAACATAGATGCAAAAATCTTAAATAGAATATTAGCAAAGAAACTCCAGCAAGTAATCATGAGGATCATCTACCATGATCAGGTGGGATTTATATCAGGAATGCAAGGATGGTTCAACATTAGGAAAACCATCCACATAATTGACCATATCAACAATCTAACAAACAAAAATCACATGATTATCTCAATAGATGCTGAAAAAGCCTTTGACAAAATACAGCATCCATTCCTATTGAAAACACTGAAAAGTATAGGAATAGAAGGACCTTTCCTAAAAATAATAAACAATATATACTTAAAACCATCAATAAGCATCATATGCAATGGGGATAAATTAGAAGCCTTCCCAATAAGATCAGGAGTGAAACAAGGATGCCCATTATTACCTCTATTATTCAACATTGTACTAGAATTACTAGCAGTAGCATTAGAGAAGAAAAAGAAATTGAAGGTGTTAAAATAGGCAAGGAGGAGACTAAGCTATCACTCTTTGCAGATGATATGATGGTCTACTTAAAAAATCCTAGAGAATCAACTAAAAAGCTAGTAGAAATAATCAACAATTTTAGCAAAGTTGAGGATACAAAATAAATGCACATAAATCATCAGCATTTCTATATATTTCCAACACATCACAGCAGCAAGTGGTAGAAAGAGAAACACCATTTAAAATCACCTTAGACAATATAAAATACTCAGGAATCTATCTACTAAACCAAACACATCAATTATACAAAAACAACTACAAAACACTTTCCAAACAATTAAAAACTAGATCTAAACAATTGGATAAACATTGATTGCTCATGGGTAGGACAAGCTAACATAATAAAAATGAACATTCTACTCAAATTAATTTACCTATTTAGCACCATACCTATCAAACTACCAAAAAACTTCTTTACTGAATTAGAAAAAACTATAACAACGTTAATTTGGAATAATAAAAGGTCAAGAATATGAAGGAAAATAATGGAAAAAATGTGAAGGAAAGGGGCCTTGCAGTACCAGATATTAAACTATACTATAAAGCAGCAGTCATCAAAACAATATGGTACTGGCTAAGAGACAGGATCAGTGGAATAGACTTGGGGTAAATGACATCAGCAAGACAGTGCATGATAAACCCAAAGAGCCCAACTTTGGGGACATGAATCCACTATTTGACAAAAACTGCTGGGAAATTTGGAAAATAATATGGGAGAGATTAGGTTTAGATCAACATCTGACAGCCTACACCAAGATAAATTCAGAATGTGTGAATGACTTGAATATTAAGAGGGAAATTATAAATAAGTTAAGTGAACATAGAGTAGTTTACTTGTCAGATCTCTGGGAAAGGAAAGATTTTAAAACCAAGCAAGAGTAAGAGAAAATTACAAAATGTAAATTAAATGGTTTTGATTATATTAAACTAAAAAGCTTTTATACAAACAAAAACAATGCAGCCAAAATCAGAAGGGAAACAACAAATTGGGAAAAAAATCTTTATAACAAAAAACTCTGACAGGGGTCTAATTACTCAAATATACAAGGAGTTAAATCAATTGTATAAAAAAATCAAGCCATTCCCCAATTGATAAATGGGCAAGAGACATGAATAGGCAATTTTCAGGTAAAGAAATCAAAAGTATCAATAAGCACATGAGAAAGTGTTCTAAATCTCTAATAATTAGAGAAATGCAAATCAAAACAACTCTGAGGTATCACCTCATACCTAGCAGATTGGCTAAAATGAAAAAAGGGGAGAGTAATGAATGCTGGAGGGGATGTGGCAAAACTGGGACATTAATGCATTGTTTGTGGAGTTGTATACTGTTCCAACCATTCTGGCTGGCAATTTGGAACTATGCTCAAAGGGCTATAAAAGAATGTCTGCCCTTTGATCCTGCCATACGACTGTTGGGTTTGTACCCCAAAGAGATCATAGATAAACAGACTTGTAGGAAAATATTTATAGCTGAGCTTTTTGTGGTGGCAAAAAACTGGAAAAGGAGGGTATGTCCTTCAATTGGGGAATGCCTGAACAAATTGTGGTATATGTTGGAGATGGAATACTACTGTGCTCAAAGGAATAATAAACTGGAGGAATTCCAGGTGAACTGGAAAGACCTCCAGGAATTGATGTCTGCATCAAAAGGAGCATAGCAGAAGAACATTGTACACATAGACCAATACACTGTGGTAAAATAAAATGTAATGGACTTCTGTACCAGCAGCAATGCAATGACCCAGGACAATTCTGAGGAACTCATGGTAAAGAACGCTACCCACATTCAGAGGAAGAACTGCAGAAGAGGAAACAGAAGAAAAACAACTTCTTGAACGCATGGGTTGAGGCGGACATGATTGGGGATGTAGACTCTAAACTACCACACCAATGCAACTATCAACAATTTGGAAATAGGGCTTGATCAATGACACATGTTAAAACCAGTGGAAATGTGCATCAGCCATGGGGAGGGGGAGCAGGGGGGGGGTGAAGGGGAAAGTAGGAGCATGAATCATGTAACCATGTTAAAAATGAATATTAATAAATGTTAAAAATGAATAATATAGAAATAGGTATAAGTGATAAAATTTGTACAATACAGTGGAGGTGCTTATTGGATATGGGAGTGGGGAAAGAAAATGGGAGGTTAAAGAAAACAAAATAGGTAAATTTGGTTAATATTTTAAAAATAAATATTTAAAAAATGAAAATTGTCTTTTAAAAATCTCAGTCTTTGATTACTGTACCTTTTGGAATTATCCCAAGCATTCACATTTGCTCCATTCTTTAAGAAAAAGTCTACCATTTCTTCATTATGTTCTGTAATTGCAAGTAAAAGTGGTGTATAGCCTTCCTGCAAAATCATATTAAAGATGCTGTTACAGGATGCAAGGATTCTCTATATACTTTAATTCAGCTTAAGACATTTTGTGAATATCTTGCGAACTTGCAAAAGTCATCTTATGGAAGAAGGGTACAAATGGAACTTTGGAGGGAGCAGCCCTGGGCATCAATACTGCCTCTGTTAGTTACTTCTTGTGTGATTGTAAGCAAATTATTTTACTTCTCTGGTCTTAGTTTCCTCATAAGTGAAATGAGATAATGAGATAATGAGATTAGATAGCCTCTGAGATTTAATACCTGTTGTCAGGAGGCAGAAACCCAGAATATGGAAGAGATCATTTCATACCATTTCATGGGTATCTTTGTTTCATGATCAATCATTGCCTGCAAACAACCAACCCTGTTCCCTCAGAAGTCTGCTAAGCTAAAGCTGTACCTTCATTGGTTCTGAAGTTGACCATTTCTCTTCAGCCATTCCCTTTGAGTATGGTCAACCTGAAAACTAAAGAAAGCTTGGCCTCAAGGTGGCTAAACTTGGAAGAAAGTCATTCTCCTGGCATTTTTCATCTCTTCCCAAATCTCCTAATGTGCACTACTTTGTTTTTTTTTTTTTTCTCAAGAGTCAGTGACTCAGAGTTAAGCCTCTTCCTAAAAATCAGTATTTATTCAGTATTTCTAGGAAAGTAAATAATGCGGTTTTTAAGACAAAGGGGAAAAAAACACATACACTTAAGAATTTGTTCTCATGAAAATTCTGTCTCTGTAGATTTATTCTTAGGAACAAATTTAAATGATTTTGAAAAAACCTGGTATTTCTAAATGACCAATTAACATTCTGTTATCCTAAGTAGAGGTCTCCATGCAGAAAAACATTGTAGGTAATTAGGCAGACCTAATATATCAAGAAAAGAAAATCCTAGAGACAACTGTGATGGAGTAGAAAGGAAGCTAGCCTCAAAGATGCTAAAATCTACATTCAAGGCCTACCCCTGATACCCATATACTGGTAGGGTGAATCTGGGAAGTCCCTAAACTTTTCAGGGCTCCAGGATACTTTCCAAGACAGGGTTTCTTAACCTTTTGTGTGTCATGGACCCCTTTTCAGAAAAATGGTTCAGAAACCAATTATGTTGTAATCATTATAAAGTATTTGTTATTTTTTAAAGTTAATGGATCAGGGTAGTGAGAAGATAGGGAGGATATCAGTAGATAGGGAGCCAGGCCTGGAGATAGGAGATTCTTGTTTCAAATATGGCCTTCAGAGACTTCACAACTGCATATCCCTGAGCAAGTAACTTAACTCCAATTGCCTTGCCTTTACTGATCTGCTTTGGAAGCAATATTTAATATCAATTTTAAGACAGAAGATAAAGGTTAAAAGAAAGTTATCTCTGCTCTGTGTTTAAGAGACCAAGCCACTGGTGTTCTCAACATAATTGAAATAACAGATCTTCTCATCACAACAAAAAAAAAATTTAGAAAATTTCAAAGGCCAATCAGCTTTGACTACAGAATTATTTTAAGTTTTTTTCATTAAAGAAATGCTCCCAAGAATATATGAATTATAAAATATGTGACCCAAACACTACCTGATTAAACATCTTGGCTTATAAAATATTTTATTCAAAAGGTGGGCCTCTACCTGGTTTTTTGCTTCAATATCAGCTTTGTGTTCAACCAACTTTGCTGCTATAGTTGTGTTGTGACCCAGGGCAGAGTAGTGAAGGGCAGTGTTGTTTCTGGTATCTACAACATTGGGGTCTGCCCCATGACTGAGCAGGATAGTTGCACACTCCTCCTGCTGACACTGTACAGCCTGTCAGTAGAAGACAGAGACATAATGTCACATTGAATTAAACATCACTTTTGGTATTTAATATGTTAGTAAAGCATATTTTTTTCATCCAAGTGAGAAAACAAAATGCATTTCCCTGAGCAGCACAGGTAACTCGTACAAACCTTAATTAAAGGAGTTCGACTGTCTCCGTCGCACACATTTAGGTTGCAATTTCTCTCTACTAAGAGAGACACAACATCTGGATATCCATTGGCACAGGCCAGGTGAAGAGGCGTCCTACAGAGAAGAAAGAAATATGTGATTATTTGACAATACAGTGTGAAACTATCCAAACTGTACAACTGTTTCAGAGTCATTTCTAACATAAATGCCTGAGAACTATAAATCACTGCCAAAATAACTGTACACAGCCACTACCATCACTTCAATGTTTTTGACAAGACAATACTCTACTTAATTAGTAATTAAACAAAACAGAATAATACTTTGACATCTCTTAAAAATATCAAATACTTTTGTTTAAAGAAAAAAGTTTAATTAGATAAGAGGGGAAATAAAATGAAGCCATTCATGGAGATTTTGAAGGTTAAAAATATTTAAAAGATTATTTCAGATTTCACTAATTTTCTCTTTCCTAACCCAGGTGTATTCCTTGTTTTTCAATTATGATTAAGGCAGGATTTTTTACCTGGTAAAGGAGCATGAAGAAGAAATGGGAGACAGGGTAAAAGAGTAAAGGTGAATAGAGAGATTCCTAGGGAAAGGTTGGCAGAATGAAAGGAAATTTTAAAATATGAGTGTGTACACTTGTGAAACTGCTAAAGCAAGAAACTGAGTTATGAGAAGTTAAAGAAAGCAGACAAGAAGGAAGCAAAGAGGAATTGAATTACCAGGGGAAAAGGAGATGAAAGAGAAAGATATTGGGTCAGCCATCATGTAGGACCACAGTGGAGGGGAGAGAAGAATTTAGTTGTTGAGCATTTTGAGAGACACATTTAAAAGCATCTCAATGTTGAGAAGGGACTAGTTAGCATTTTTAATTGTCATACTGATTGGTTAAAGGCTTTTTTCCTTTAGTTTTTGTTAATAGTTATATTTTAAAACAAAGATTGCCTACACTCATTTCCATGATCATTCCTATATTAAAATTATTTTACTGATCATAATAAAACATGACTAATAGATTCAAATGGTAGGTATCTTATCATATGCAAAATAGTCCTGTATTCTTCCTATGAAAATTAAGCTTAATGATTTAATAATAATAAATCCCACAGACAAAAGCTAATAATCTTCAAATCACAGTATATACCCCTCAGAAGAAAAAACTCTATAGAGGTAGCCCAGTATGGGGATAGTAAGTTCACTTTGAAGTTAGCAAGACCTGCTGGGTTCAAGTCCACCTTCTGAGACATACAGTAGTTGTGGGACCCTGGGGCAAGTCACTTAAACCTCCCACTGATCTAAGTAATTCTAATATTCTAAGTTGCAGAGAAGATAGGATACCTGCAGTGATAAAGGGATTTTCGTATACCAATAAAAGGACATAGCTAGTCCATATCCCCTGAAAAAAATTAATATACATATTTAATTAGATAGCAATTGGATTATATATGTGGTATACTGAGTAATGAAGTTGCTTGTTTAAACTACACAAGTAAAACTAGTCCTATATTAGTCATATTTCATAGCCATTTTTTCACCTGTCTTTATAACTTATGGAAATTATGTTCTAAATCTTCATTTTAAATTGAAAATACTCATAACATGCTTTCAAGAACTTGGGATTTGGGGGCATCTGGGTAGCTCAGTAGATTGAGAGTCAGGCCTAGAGACGGGAGGTCCTAGGTTCAAATCCGGCCTCAGACACTTGTGTGACCCTGGGCACAGAAGTTAAGGGTTTAAAAAAATTAAAAAAAAAAAAGAACTTGGGATTTGCTTGTGATGTGGGAGTTCTTATTAGAATTATTTAAAGAAACTAAATAGATGATGCCCATTTCAGTAGGGCTAAAGTTATAAAAGACTTCTGAGCAATTTGTAGAATGAATTGCATTTCTATGACTGCTAGAGTCTCCTTCTGATCTATACAAGGTACAACAGATTGGCTTATTGTTTCCAGTAATATAGTTTGAGCAAGTATAGCTAGATTAGACATTGTCTCCTTGCTGCTACTAGCACAAGACATTTCCATCTCCTCAATCCAAATGTTTTCACCAGATGATCCTCACTCATGGAATTCCCTCCTCTCTCATATCCATCTCTTGCCCTACCCAAATTACTCAAGTCCCACTTAAAATCCTATCTTCTACAAGAAGCCTTCCTCAATTCCCTTTCATGATGTTTTTTCTCTGTCGATTATCTCCAGTTTATCTTCTATGCAGTATCTAGTTTGTATTTAGGTGTTTTCATGTCGTCTCCCCCTTTAGAATGTGAGCACCTTGAAAGCAGGCATTGTCTCTTGTTTTTCTTTGCTCTGAGCAGTTTCTGTACATAGGAGGTCCTTAAGGAACATTTGTTGACTGACTGTTCCTAACACTGTCTCCCCACACTAGGAGCTTTTCTGGCTGTGCCCATGCCTTGAATGCTGTCCCTTCTCATCTCTACCTCCTAGTTTCTGTGGCTTCCTTTAATTCTCAGGAAAAAGTCTCACCTTCTACAAGAAGCCTTTCTCATCACCATTATATCTTCATGCCTTTCCACTGAGGCCATTCAGTTTCCTTGTATGTATCTTGTTTACACATAGCTGTTTTCACCCATGCTGTCTCATAATCTTTCTTCCCCAAAGCAGCATATATACTTCTTCCACATATATAAATACTTCCTCAGCTTGCAGATTTAACATGATCTTCTACTTTACCCCAACTCAAGCCACATGCAAAGATGGGTTATACCTTTAATCTCCCATCCATCCCTGCCATGTTTATGAACTTAAATTTCCCTTATCTGATCACAGTCTATTGTCATTCCAAGTCTTCCTCTGCTTAGAAAACTTACCCTGTTTCTCATCCACCATGACCTCTAAGCCCAGGCCATCACTCCTAGAGTGGCTACACTCTCCTCCTTTCCCAATCCTGACTTCTTGGTGAATCATTCAACATGTTTGTTCAACTCTACATGGTCTTCTTTCTCTTGAGTCTCTTGTCCCCTTGTTGTATTTCCATTTGTGTCCTGCCAGCCTCATCCCCTTGGATTTCTCCCACCATCTGCTATCTTTGGTCCTTATACACAAGCTGCTAAATGAAGGAGGAGAAAATCAAGCAACTGTGCTTACTGGGTCCACTAAAATTTTGTTACATAGCTTCAACTGGGTTCTCACTGCTATAAGGCAATCATTTTCTATCTTCCCAATTAACTCACTATGCTACTTAGCACAGTAGCTCTTCCAAACATTTTCATTCCTCTTCAAACCTCCCATGATTCATCTGGCACCTTCTCAACTGAGAATCTTGCTTCATATTTAGCTGAAAAAATTGAGGCTATTTCCTGAAACCCCCCATTTACTCCACCCCCACCCATGTCATCCAAATGCCTTCTGCCACTGTCTCCTCCTTCACTCATCTCACATGAACAAGTGGCCTCTCCTTGCCAAGGAAAAGCTTCTCCACAAAAAAAGTGATGCCATTCCATATTATCTCCTCCCACAGTTAGCCCCCTCTATCTTTCCTCTTTCCCTTTATCTTCAATCTCTTTGGCTACTGGCCACCTCCCTGCTTGCCTACAAACTTCTCCCCCAGTTCCTCCAAAATCTTACCTCTTAATTGTCATATCTAATGGTCTTTTCTTAATCCTCATGTGGCTAGACCTTTCTGAAGCCTTTGACACTGTCCCTCTCTTTTCCTTGGTACTCCCTTTTCTCTAGGTTTTGTGACACTACAGTCTCCTGGTTCTTCTCACCCGAATCTGATCCTTTCCCCAGGCTCCCTTGCTGATTAACTCCCCAATTCCACTGGCTTTTTAGGGTGAAGAGGCCAACCCCCTCTCCCCCCATTTCCTTTATCTGTTGCGGGTATTCAGGTGCCTAGCACTTAAGATTAAGTGTTTAATAAAAACAGTAGTTCATTTCCTGCTCGGACATTGTTACACTTCATATAACTGGGCAGGACATAGTGGTCTTTGCTTCCTTGTTGCTGTGGAGAAAGAGTAAGTTGGACCCTGGCTAAAAGTAAGGCGTTTCCCATTCCTTAAGAATGGACTTGCGGGAGGATGAGGGGACACCAGCTTTGGCCACTTGCTATCCAATCTCAAAGGGGCAAAGCCTGACTCTGAGGCAGTCCTGAGGCTCTGCGCTGTCCCAGGTGCTCAGAGAAGAGCTTTCCCAGGATTTTGCATTTCACAAGTACCCAAGTGGAGGGATAGGGAAGGGGCGTTCCCCCAGGGGACCCTTCTCTTACCGGTTCAATTTATCTGTTTCATTGATCTCCTGCTTTTTCAGGAGAAGCAGCCATTGCACCTTTGCGACATCCCCTGTAGATGCTGCTCTGTGGAGCTTCCCCAGATCTTTTTTATTCAGATGATATCCCTCAGATATGGCTGTTACATCAACCCCACTGTCCCTGCGTGGGGTAGTGGAGGAGCAAGCCTGAGGCTGAGTATTTTTCTGCTTCAAATTAAAAAATTTTTTAAACATTCTTTTAAAAATGAGGGAGAACTCGAGGGGGTTCCTCTATGAGCCTTCTCCTGACCCTCGCCTCGGCTCTGGAGGCCAGGCACTTAGGCTGTGAGGGCCCAGCAGTTAAGACCAATTCACCTTTAGAAACAATGGCAGCCCTGGCAACACTGCTAGAGGATTGAACTACGCATGTGTCTGTCAGACCCTTCTCATGGCACGTGGGCCTGGTGGTAAAGACAAGCGGAAGCGCCAGCCTGTTAGCTCAGAGAGATTGGTTCCTAACCTCCGGACCCGGGCTGTTCCCTTTCTTATTGGTTCTTTAGGGTCTCTGAGTAAATGGGACTCATAGAAGCGGGCGGGGTCGGGCCAGAGATGGGGTCGCGCCTGGAGGAAACGGGATGACTAGCTCAGTGGTCTAATTTAGCGACGATCCGCAGAGAACTTCTCCCAGCCTCAGTTTTTTCTTTTGTAGAATGAGCACGTTGGATTAGAGAATAAATCTCTTTTTTAAAGGCTCCCACCCGGAAAACGAGTACCCTCGGGACCCTGATGGAGCCCCGGGGCAAAAGCCAACCAAGTCTCCCTTGTGATTCTCTTCTCTCCTTCATGGCCTCTGCAGAGGCCGGGAACGATTTGTTTGGGAGAGAGAGAGAGAGAAGGAGAGCCGGCGTCTCAGCCAGCAAGACCTGCCTCCGCCTGTGCTCTGCAAACGTTTCAATGTGATACCGAGGAATAGGCTAGATGGATAAGCACACATTGGGCACCTGCTCCATACCCGGCATTCTGCTAGATGGAAGTGTCCCTGCTCCCAAGGAGGGTAGTGCATCCTCTCTGAGAAACAATTCCCGCACCTACACGGATATACAGAATATATAGAAAATTAGGAAACGGTAGTTCTGAGGAGGTAGTTCTGAGCAGTGATTGGGCTCAGTGGGAGGAAAAGAGTAAGGAATGCCTGTGAGAAGGGAATGGGCTCCAGGAAAGGTGGATGGAGAGAATAAACAGGCAGGGGACACATTTATCAGATTTTCAGATGACCGAGAAGTTAGTTAATTAATATGACAATCAGAATCCAGAAGGTGCTGACAGGCCAGGGGCAGGTAATAAGGAAAAAATGTAACCTTGGCAAACCTAAAGTCCAGCGTTTTAGTTCAAAAGCTCAATCCCATAAGTACAAAATAGCAGGAGATAGTGCTAAATAATTGTGAAAAAATACTTGGAATTTTTAGTAGAGCCAAAGTTTAATGAAAGTAAATATTTTCAAAGCAAACAAAAAAATTAATATGATCCCTGACTTCACTAATAGAAGCATCATGGCCACAAGGAAAATGATCTATATAAAGATAAAGCTATATCTGTATATATTTTGTGATTTTGAAATCCCCTCCCCCCCATAATTCTGTAATAATTCTGAAATATTTTATATCTATTCTGTTCTGATATTGCCCCCCCCATTATTTAAACTTTCATCCTTATTCATATTAGGCTAACTACCTGTATATCCTTCTCTGTTATGGGTCTGTACTCTTTGGCACACACTGAGTCAAAATACACACCCTGGTTCTGCAGGATTAGACTGAATTGCACACTGTAGGCCAAAGACCACAGGACCTGAGTCCAGTACATCTGTTCATGCTTTTATAATTGCTCTAAAATAACTTATCCTTATGTTGTAATTGGTCTAAGAACCTCTGCAAAGTCAGCACTTTGTGCTACTTGTACACATCAACAGCAAAAGTCAAAGGACCCACTTATGTCAATGGCATTGCAGATTGGACTTACTAGCATTGGTATGGGCTAAGGAGCACCAGCCAAGGCATGGGCCAGGGAAGTGATAATGGTCGTTAGATACATCAACTCCCTTTGTACTTCTGATCTTATTTCTGTAAACTGTGCTCACAGGGCGTGAAGTCTTGTATTGCTAACTGGGGTCTGACTTTCTTGTGAGACCAGCCCTCTCTCAATAAACCTATTCCTTTTTGACTAGGGGACTTGGTTGTATTTTTGGTGTCTCATCTAATAAATTTTCACCACAATGTATATAAACTAGTTATATACAACTACATATATAAAAGTATATACTTATATGTAACCACACATAAAAATATATCTATATGCAAATGATATATATAACTAATTATGAGTATGTAGTCATATATAAAACTATACTAACATGTATATAATGATATAGTTTTTCTGTATATGTATTTATGTATGTAATGGTATAATTACCTATATATATATATAAACTTCATACATGCATGTTATATACATATATAACTGGTTTTAGAGATATAATTCTATATCCATAACTATATTATTTTACATTTTGTGGTATATAAACTATATATATTATCTTTATTAATAAAAGTCAGATATGTAATATATAATATAATAATATATCACTTCTCTCCTTGTGACTGTGATGCTTCTATTAATGAAGTTGGATGTATAGTTAGAAAATCTTGTACCCTTGGATTTCATCTCCAAGCATACTTTTCCCTGCACCCCCACATTTGTGTCTTCATGTGTTGTTTATAAGTTTGCTATAAGCCATGCCCTCTCTCTTTTTTCCCACGTGCATGGCTGGGTTAGCACCCTCTTTACTCTAGCCTTTTCTTTTCTTTTTCTTCACGTTATTAATAAATCTTTTTAAATATAATACTTGGAGTATTTGAATATTAATTTTAATCTTAACAACAGGCCAACCACGAAGGGATAGAATTCTCAATTTTTTAATGAGAGAAGATAAATTTTGCAAGCTGCATTTTCTTTCCTGCCACTTCTTGTGCCCTGTGTTTTTCCAGCCCCACTCCCTGCACTCCTGCTAATTCATCTTGAGTGCTTCCTGCCTAGTCTCTAGTCTCCAACAGCCTGCGACCAGACCCTCTTGCCATCTGTGCTTCTTTTTTCCCATGGAAGGGTGAGGTCCCCAAACCTCTTGGCCATCTCCCTCCCAGCTCCACTTTAGTCTCAAGTGGTAGGCGCTTGAACTCCCAGCTTCCAGCTAGAGTGGCTTTTAGACTGGGAGCAGTACTTTTGCCACTGACCAGCCCCACCTCCCCTTCTAGTTTTCAAGTAGATTCTTTTTTAAAGCTGACTCTGGACTCCTGGTTAAGATGGATGGCAGATAACCCAAATCAGTGGATTTGAAGTCAGAGTTTTGGGGATTTTGTCTCTATTTTTTGTTTTTTTCTCCTGAAGAGAAGCCAGTCCTTTATAGCCAAATATCCTATTGTTCTCCCTAGCAGTTTTGACCCTAGGGAGGCAGGCACCAGAGAATAGCTTTTGAAAGCCCTTGCAAACATCTGAAGAACTTTACCTTCCAGTCAGGGTCCTTTTATTTACCCTGTGAATAAAATCCATTCAGTTTTTTTTTAATATAATCAAAATTATTTATTTTACATTTTGTAATTTTTTCTTCTTTTTCTTTTTTTTCCATTTAATAATTTTTATTTTTATTATTTTTTTAAACCATTGTATTCGGTGTATTGTCTCATAGGTGGAAGATTGGTAAGGGTGGGCAATGGGGGTCAAGTGACTTGCCCAGGGTCACACAGCTGGGAAGTGGCTGAGGCTGGGTTTGAACCTAGGACCTCCTGTCTCTAGGCCTGACTCTCACTCCACTGAGCAACCCAGCTGCCCCCAATAATTTTTATTTTTTCAGAAAAGTTAACATGGTTACATGATTCATGCTCTTACTTTCCCCTTCACCCCTGACTTCCCCCGCCCATAGCCAATGCAGTTGCTGTTCAGTTTTGTGTGTGTGTGTGTGTTTTTTTTGAGGAATAATGCTGTTACAAAGCATGCTTGAAAGTCTGAAAGAACAGTTTCAGTTGGTAGAGATAATAAGTACATATTGGCTGTGTTTAATTTTTTCTGCCAGTTTGTGTTTTCATTGCATATTTCCCATTTTATTTACTTCTCCTCAAGAATATGCAGCAACAACCTAGCCTGCTTCAATTACAGACCAAACTGGAATATTTTGACAAAGTTTTGAAAATCTTAAATACTCTCAACATGCAGAATGGAGAATCTGCTCAGTGAGTATATGGGTAACTTCAAAGCTCTGACCAAAAAATGCAAATGGATGATAAATACTGGGGAGGGGGAAGAACCTTAAAAGAAATCTGAAAATTTATTGATGTTAACTTTTTGAGTTTTGTTTCCAAAATAGTGAAGAAGTCTATTGGAATTGGAGAAAAGGACTTTTGAATTCAATGCCTGCCCCTGTCATGCTTATTGTATTTGCTGATTGTTTTAAAATTTAATATTTTTAAGTTCATATATTAATCTAATCAATATTATTCTGTTACACTATTTTTTTTTCTGTACCTTTCTCCTATGTCTCTACTGAACAAAATATCATTGTGAAAGCCCATAGTCATCTTGCACAAACCCTTTTCAGTGGAAAAACCATAACTCTTTATATATGCTGGGTTTGTCACCACATCCTTTGAGGTCACATGTTGCTTATACAGCCTTTTCTTTCATTTTTGCCTTTGTTAATTGTCACATAGATAATGGATACACTCCATCAAAACTGGCTACAGCGGTATTCAACCTCTGGAGAATTTAATGAGCTAAATATTGCAATTGATTTTAAGGGGTCTTCAGAAATGTTCTTTAAGATATCTAGGTAGCTTCTGAATATATAATTATATATATGCGTATATGTATATATATAAAGAATGTTGAATTAAAGATAGAGAACAAAATCAAAATAGAAGTTCTTGCCTGAAAAATTTTATATAAAACTTCATCAGAGATTGTAGGTTCAGGGGGCAATTTGCTAATAGGTACAGGAACAGAGGCAATGGGCATAATAAGAACGATGGGTGCAGACAAAATAATTGTGGATCCCATAGTAATAATAATTGTCATTGTGTTACTGATTATTGCCACAGTACACAGCAAGCTCCTGTATTACACACATTCCTGTGGAAGAAGAGATTCCTGTGAAAGAGGAGAATTCAGAGATAACAGAGGAAATTGTCTAGGACTGAAATATTTGTAGCTGATAAGCACATAGAGACTTTAAAGAAAATTTTTCAATGAAGAGGATCAAGTGATTGATAAAGATTTGTAAAAAATTTGTGTAATGTAACATAGCATATTTTTATATTAGAATGCAATCAATAGTACATATATTGCTTTGGATGTTGAAAAAGAAGAGATTTCTTCAAACAGGATGAGAAGATGGAGGATATGAAGTTTTGTTAGGTATGTTACATACAACAGAAACATGACACAACATAACAACACAACACAACATAAACATAAACAAAAACATAGACATAAACATGGTTAGGATACATTGATTCAAGGAGTTATAGGATTTCATTACATATGAGTTTCCATGTAGATAAATGGATACTGTTTAGATTTTAGGTAGGTTAGAATAGTAGTAGTATAGGTAGATAGGCTAGTTTTAGGAATTTATTAAGATGGAATATCTGAGTTCAAATGTTCTATTTCAATGATATTAGGAAGCATATAGGGATGTAGTTAGATTAGAATTTAGGGTTGATAAGTTAAAGTAAGGCAGTAAATTACATTACAACATTCATCACAACATGCATTACATATTACATATAACATTACATGTGGGAAACCAATAAGAGAATAAATAAAAATCTGAGACGCCTCTTTTGACCCCTTTTGTGATCCTTGTAATTTCTTGTTGAAAAGTATTGTGGCCTTATTGAAGAGCTTTAGGTTTCTAGCAGGCCAGCATTTAGAAGGTTAACACTTTCCTGCTTTGGCCAGGAATGCAGCTGCCTGGAATAGCCAAGGCCAAAACCTTAGCAGGGGCAATTCAACCCTGAGAAAAATATTCCCCGACTTGGCTTTCTGATAAGAACCCAGTCGAAATTCAGCCTTGGCCTTGGTCTGTTCTGAAGCCAATGAGACCTTTTGTGTTTTGATATGACATAATTCATGACTTCTCCACATCTGCAAAGTTTCGGGGGGAGGGTCTTTTGTGTGAAATGAGTCTTGAAATTTATATAATAAACTCCATGCTCCTGGAGACAGAGCTGGAAGTGAGCTATAAGATGTTCAGTGTCAGTTATTTCCTTATCAACTAAACTGTCCTTATCAGATTATCAGAGATGATAAAGAGATCTCGAGAATTACATATTTCACATACATGCAAATGTATTTGCAAATATTTGTAAAAAGTGCATATTAGAGTTTAGAAAATTGTATTACGGTGTATGTATATGTGTATAAATACAGGTATACATGTGACTATTGGCTATATGTGTACACATATGTAACATACATGTATATATTGTATGTGTGTATGCATTATATGTATATATGTTGAAATTATGTATATAGTTATTATTTGATACTGATCAAGTTCTTTAAATAGGATAGTTAGATGCATAGTTCAATGTAACAGTTTCAGTTTTGTGTAATAATGTAGTTTATTATTTATTATAGGTTGCAGTTTAGTTTATTATAGGTTGTAGTTTAGAATAGGATTATTTCAAATTTTCATCTATTTTTGAATGTATCTTTGCATAACTAAGTTTTGATGGATTGGTTTGACTTTTTGTAAAAATTTATGCAATATTGTACTTACTGTACTTTTTCTAAATTTTCTAAGTTTTTATCAATTGTAATAGTTTTTATTGGATTCTTTTTTGTATTTGTTTATAAGAATAGTATTTTTATGACATTGTTTTATATGAAGTTTTGTGTTTATATTTCTATTTTGATGGGGGTTTTTTTGCTTGTTTTGCTTTTGCATATGTTTGTTTTGTATTTTGAACTTTGTAACTATTCACTGTATATTTTCCCCCTTTTTATTTCCTTTGTTTTAATCACTAGAGTAAGGTAGTATTAAGTAGGATAAGATAAGTGAGTATAGGCTGTTTATTATTTTGGGTACAAATTTATTTTAGGTGGGATATAAGTTTGTTGGTGCACAAATGCCAAAATATTGTTTTCAACACTATTTTGGCTTTGTGAAAAGGGGAGAACTGTTATAAGGAAGAGAGGATTTGAGCATGTGAAGTGGGTCTACAGGGAGATACAGGTGCAGGGAAAAGATTCTAGAATATTGGAGTAAACAGTGAAACAGTTGACTGAGGTTTGAGCTGGGCCTTTCTTTGATTTTACCTGGAGGGACTGGCTGCTTTTCCTTGGTGGCTGAGACTACCCTGTACTACTTTGATTTCCCATCCTGCTTGCTGCTCTGTTGCCTTGCTATGATCTACTGAGCTTCCTGGTGATCTTGCACAATCTGGTATCTGTCTGTATGATCAGGTCTGGGTTCCTTTGGTATCCAGGATGTCTCTCTGAGCCCTATTAAATTTGTCACAGACCACTACCTCTATTACCATCTAAGGAGGGTTGGTTTAGTGAGGACTGTTATCTTTAGACAGTTAGGTAAGTATTAGAATAGCTCAAACTCTCTGAAGACTTCCTGTGAGGGAACAAATTTAGATCTGGGGGGGGGGGGGTTAGGTATTTGGCATTAAGTTAGGGTTATCCAAAATTCCCATTTAACCTTTCCCTTTCATAATAAATACAACATCCATCCCTGTTATTGAGTGGTCTGCGTGTGTTCTCTCAGATTCAGGCTGTGCCTGTTGGCCTTCTCAAACCAGTTAATCTTCTGATCCTGGCCCTATCCTAATCATCTGGTCCCCTTTCCTAAATCACCCTCTTACAGTTTGAAGCCAAAAGTAGCTTCCTGCATGATATTTTAACTCTTCAGTTTAATCTACTTCCACCAGAACAATCTAGATTCTTGGTGATATTTTAGACCCCAAAAGTTTTCATCAGCAGTACAGAGACTTGTGTTTTTTCTAGGCTCTTCTGCCAAATTTTGGAATAATGGCAGTAATAGACTTTGTTAAAAATATCTTTGCCAAAGTTGGAAGATTGGCTACATCTAGAGAACTTGTGACAAGTATCTATGAGCTTCAAAGATTCTTTTTTAAACGTTACACAGCAAGTGACTATATAGAGACTCATGTGAATTCTATATGATAGTGGGTTTATTTGCTATTGTCATTAAACGGGCTATTGTGAATTTTGTGAATTTTAGTACTTTCTTTGAATGTGCATTACTTGCTGTATTACTGTTTTATAAAACTGTTATTTTGTGAAAATCATTTGCACTCACACAGAGGTTCATGGCCAGGTTAAAAGGGAAATGGTTCTCATTTTTTGGTGAGGAACATTTGTACCTCTTCTTGGCTGACAAAGTGTCACTGATTATAATATATATATGCATATATATATATTTTATTTTTAAAACATTTTAATTATTTTTTTCTTCCTTGTATGTGCGATACAGTATTTGATTTTTTTCTCTCATTTTTTGTTTTCAAAGCATATGTTACCAGTATTAAACAGTTTTTCTTTTATTTTGCACTAGGGTAACTTTTAAAATGTCCATTAACCCTAATATTAATGCATACCCCTAAAGCTTTAGACTATAGAAATAATGCCATTGATTCTTTAAAAAAATTATGGGACTTTGCTTAATGATTCTGTCTGATTCCAGGAAAAGGGAATACAAAATGAGCCACTGTACAGTGCCAAAGAAGCACAAAGCTAACCTGCATAGTGCCAATTGAGCACAAGGTCAAAGAGACCAACCAATCCCAATGGGATCAATGAAATTTTGAGCCAAGACAAGACAGCTTGAACTTGTGTGAGACTTGAGGTTGTGACTGTTTAACATGTTAAAAGCAGGACTTCCCTGAGCCACATTCTAACAACTACCTCACTTTGGCTGCCATCCTGGCTGGCTCTAGTATCCCTGAGAGAGAAAGGTAAAATCAGACCAGAAAATGCTATCTCCCAATTTGCTGCTGACATCTATTCCCATTTTCTGTATTTCATAGTGTGGTAAACTTTCTTGTAGTTCTGACTACTGACTGGGTAAGTGCATAATAACATAAATCAATTTAGCAAGACCCTGTTATAGATTTATTTTTCCTTTACTTAGATTTTTTAGACAAAAGACTTTGATATTTTACATTTCATCCACAAGTTATTTTTTTCTTTTATTTGCATTTTTTGATGTTTTTGATTTTCTTTTGCCAATTGATTCATATACCTTATAGCTCAGACATGCACCCCTGAATGATCCCTGTACTTGTTATTATCCTCCTCAGGGGGGGCTATGTTATTGTTGTGAACTTTGATTTGAATTTGAGCCTAATTTAGAACATGAGGCTACCTCCCCAAATCCAGAAAGTGAATTGTTTGGAGAAGGCACCATGAAGATGCCTGCAGAGGCCACATGCTGCATCAAAAGATCCAGAGTGAACTTTGGGATGTGTTAAATTGAACTGTGGGGGGTTGTATGTATTTATTTTGAATGTACAGTCTTATTCCAAAGGGGACTACCCCCTAATTGTTTTTTTTTTTTGTCAATGTACCTAATATTGGTTTTGTTCTTTTTCTCTTTTACTTCCTTTTTATCCCCAAATAATTGTAATTTAAAAGTTGGTTATGTTTAAAACGATCCCTTTGGGGAGACTGGTCTCCCAAAAGGATCACAGGGGAAATGTATGGTTAGAAAATCTTTTACCCTTGGACTTCATCTCCCAGCATCCCTTTCCCTGTGCCCCCACATTTGTGTCTTCATGTGTTATTTATAAGTTTGCTGTAAGCTGCACCCTCTCTCTTTTCCCATGTGTGTAGCTGGGTTAGCACTCTCTATACTCTAGCTTTTTATTTTCTTTTTCTTCAAGTTATTATTAATAATCTTGTTATATATAATACTTGGAGAATTTGAATATTAATTTTAATCTTAACATGGAGATCATATTTTGTTGTTCTGATGGTTATATACACACACCAATGTTTTTGCACAATTATGTGATATATGGCATTTAAAATTTTATGTATAATTATATGATTCTATATATACTTGTATATAATTTTATATCACTGATCTTATTGATATATGAATACAATTTCCCTTCTTGTAGACATAATGCTTGTTTTTTGGAAACAATTTTTTTATTCCAAATTTGACAAACCAAATCAAACAAGCATTTCCATATACAAAGAAAAAGACATTTATGAATAAATGAAACCACAAATCTCTTATATGATTAGCTTACTGCATTTCATATCTACATAATAAATCTCATCCACAAATGTCCCAGCCCCTTTATACCCTCCTCATATCACAGAAGGAAACTTAAAGGAGTCAAATATATACATTTAAGTCTTTCCTGTTTCGATTTCTGTTCATTTTGTGGAGGTAACATTCACAATTTATTCTTCTAACATGAATTCTTTGGTAGTGGATAATACTCTATTGGTTCTACTCACTTCACTGTTCATTATCTCATATGTAGTCCTTTCCAAGTTTTTTTTAATCATTCTGTTCATAATTTCTTATGATGGAGGGGTACTTAATCCTCATCATATACTATAATTTGTTTAGACATTTTCCAATTGGTGGGAATACCCTCCATTTCCAATTCTTTGACAACACAAAGAGAGCTGCTATAAATATTTATGGATTCTTTTTCCTTTCCCCTGATTTCTTTGGGAAACAGAGACAATGGTATTGCTGGATCTAAAGGTATATACACATGTATATGAATATGCTTCTACTCATTGTCCTAGTACTAATAAAATTATTAAGTATATTCAGTAACTTAAATATCCTAAGTACTTTAGGTATCACAGGTTCTTCAAATTTCATAGCTACCTTAAGCATCTTAGCTATCACATTTTTTACTAATAAGGTATAAAAGAATCTTGAAGATGAAATTTTCAGTTTCTTCCTCACAGAGTTTACTGCAACATTTCCCCTCAAATATTTGAAAACCATGTCCATTTATTACTTTCTTTTGTAGTCATGTTAGCTAATCTGCTAGGTATGAGGTGGTACCTCAGAGTTGTTTTGATTTGCATTTCTCTAGTTATTAGAGATTTAGAACACTTTTCTCATGTGCTTATTGATGGTTTTGATTTCTTCATCTGAAAATTGCCTATTCATGTCCCTTGCCTATTTATCAATTGGGGAATGGCTTGATTTTTTTGTACAATTGATTTAGCTCTTTATATATTTAAATAATTAGACCTTTGTCAGAGTTTTTTGTTATAAAGATTTTTTTCAAAATTTGTTGATTCCCTTCTAATTTTGGTAGCATTGGGTTTTTTTGTACAAAACTTTTTAATTTAATGTAATAAAAATGATTTATTTTACATTTTGTAAATTTTTCTAACTCTTGCTTGGTTTTAAAATCTTTCCTTTCCCAGAGATCTGACAAATATACTATTCTGTGTCCATTTTTAGTGAATTTATAAAATATAACAAAATTAGTTGCAATTACATTTTTCAAAATGAAGTAAGAAGTCAAATCTTTTTTTTTTTAATTTTTTTTAAACCCTTGTACTTCGGTGTATTGTCTCATAGGTGGAAGATTGGCAAGGGTGGGCAATGGGGGTCAAGTGACTTGCCCAGGGTCACACAGCTGGGAAGTGGCTGAGGCCGGGTTTGAACCTAGGACCTCCTGTCTCTAGGCCTGACTCTCACTCCACTGAGCTACCCAGTTGCTCCCTGAAGTCAAATCTTAATAATCAATTATAGGGGGAAAATAGATGAGAGAAATGTAGAAATTATTTCCTCGTCCAATTTTAGATAAGAATTTTATATAAACTCTTCCTTATTAAAAATGAATATTTACAATGGTAGAAAAAAACTACAGATTTTTAATTATATCCTATTACTGCCAAAAAATATCCGTTACCAATAAAACATTTTAAATTTTTATAGCTGTGCAGGTGTCATTTATCCACATGAGAAATGAATCTCACCTTTTCCTATTTTTTCCACTTGTAAAAATGGCATAATTACATCTATATACATAAAATTGATTTAAGCAGCACTAAAGAGCAGAAAAGAGAAGTTGTTCACCTACAAATAGTATATTTTTATTACGTTAAATATATGTAAAAATATGAAGCACAAACTAAAAAAATTCTTTAGCCAACTTCTAATAAAAATAATTATATTAAATGAGCTCATTGAAGAGGCAGTGTCTGTGAAATTTATCAATGAAGAAAAATTATAAACTAGAACAGTGATGGGCAAACTATGGCCCACGGGCCAGATGCAGCCCCCTGAAATGTTCTATCCCAGTCATTAATAGGGCTTAGTATCACAAAAAATAAAAGAATTTTGTAAAATGTATCATTGCTATTTTTTAATAAATTATATTGGCCCATCTAAAGGTTTTTTTTTCCTTTTGTTTGGCCCCCTCTTTAAAAAGTTTGCCCATAACTGATCTAGAACACTGAATTAAATATAATAAGTGTAATTGAAGGAGTATGACTTATTAATGATATAAGTAGGCATAAACATGTTCAAGGAAGATATCAGAATGTAGAGATTGAATTTTTGCAATATATAGTAATCATTAACATTTTCTATACAAACCAAATCTTAGTTCATATATGAAAGGAGGAGAAATGTGTAAGGGGTAAAAATAAAAGGTTGGACTAAATTATTTAAGAGTAGGGTTGCCAGGAATTAAGTACTTAATTCCAAATGAAACTCAAGTCAGAATTACTTTTATGGTAGTTTATTTACAAATAGGAAGAGAAAGTGAAAGTAAGAAAATCAGAGGGCAAGATATCTAACATAACACACTAAGTATTTTGCTCCAGCCCCTGGCTCAACCCAGGCAGGGTTAATTAGTCCTCAGTTAAAGGGGCCTCAGCCTTAAGCTGAGGGTCCTGTGATTAATAAAGCAAGGGCTTCAGCCACAAAGCCTCTCCCAAGAGGGGAGGCCTCTCCTGAGGCTAGTCCCTTCAGAAAATCCAGAAAGGAGTCAGTCTTTTTCTCTCACCCACGTGGTAGTTCAAAAAGAAAGCAGTCCAAGGTTCTTAGTCAGAGCTCCTCCAGGGTCCAGTTCCAGGTGAAAAAGAGCATCTCAGAAAGTTCTGGCCACTTTTAAAGACTATTCCTTTCATCACTTCCTGTGTCTTCCTCCCATTTTACATGCACTAATTACAGCTAAAGCTTTGCTTAGGACTGCCCAGGGGGCAGCCAGTCAATTCTGATTCATCACCCACTTTTGCACATGTGGGTTACAGACCTCCCCCACTTAGGATAAGTGGGGTGTGTACACTTTTGGTGTTTAAATCTAAAAATGGGCAGGAAGAGAGTTAATCCCATTTTCACATATATAAATGTTTATATTAATATTTTTAGAAGTTAAAAAAATAGGGGAGTGACTAAGTAGAAAATTTAATTATACTGATTTTCAACTATAAAATATATTTGCTTTCCTTGAAATACTCATCTTCCACCATAAGACATTTACTGATTTTGCCTTATTTTCAGTTCATCAAAAAACTGGTAAAATACATTTGGTATGATAGGTAAGTGTACTAATAATGACACTTCTTAATCTATTATTTAGACTCAAACCTGGTGATCTCTTTCAGTTCTTTTGAACTTGAAGAAGGCATGCAACATATTTTCATGAAAGGAGATCCAACTGTCTTTAATAAAATGAGAACTTTTTTTCTTGAGTTTTACTAATAGTGAACACCTAACAAATAACTTTTCATATAAATTATATTGTCAAAGGGAACCATACTCTTGTGAAGAATGAATGTACTAGAGCCCCACTCCTGGGTCCTAGTAGTCATTTTCACTTCACTGAGACCAACATCTTCCTTTCTTGCCATTAGTTATTGCACTCTTTTGTATACAGAAATTGAGAATGACCCCAATTTTGTCAAAGCAAAATTTATGAATTTTTTGGTACTTTAACAAATTGTTATGTTCTGGGGTTGAGCATTTTCCAGTTATTATTACTGGTTACTTTGGTATTTTAATTCAGGGTTATGGCATAAAAGTTACAATTTATCCAAACAATTGGACTTCAAAAGACTTTATATGGCCTCTGGAAATTGATATTCAATTTGCTTTTTGAACAACCATAATTTTTATTATGTAATTTCATCTCCTTGTGTGACTTCATAGATAATACTATGAACCAATAAATAACAACTGCCAAATAAAAGATTAAATTAAATAAAAGATTACTTTCTTAATTGAAACAGTCCTTTTGAGTAGCTAGATAAGGCAAAGGCAGGGTTTAGGAACGTGAGTTGTAGTCCTGACACTGACACTAACTAGCTCCTTCATGTCTTTGAATCTCAGTCTCTTTTTATTTCTCCTTACTAATATAAAATGAAGGAAGGCTCCTCTAACACCTGGGGCTTTTTGCTTTACTCCTCCAAGCAAATACATCAGTCTACTGAGTCCCTCAACGATCATAAGAGTTTTGAATGATTTCTGAAATCCAATCCTTTCTAAAATGCTATGTTTTTTTGCTAATTCCTTTTTTATTATCATTGATTTGTTTAACTTTTACAGTCAGATCATGGGTAATATTGCTAATCTACTAAGGTGGTACTCATCATCCATTGTCCACCTCCCTCAAAAAAATTTTATGCTACACAAATACTATTCTATAGTATGTCAAACAAATTCTCCTTTGATTGTGCTTTTTATCATTTGAACACATCTATAACTTGTCTCCATAAGTGCAAAATTGTAACTCATAATTTGTAAATCCTTTGAGGCATAAATATCATTTCATTTTATTGCAGAGGAATTGAAACTATGTCTAATCTACTTGAACCAATAATGCATGCAAGCCAAAGAAACACAATATAGTTTGCCAGGAAGCAGACTCTAGATTTTTAAAAAAATCATTATGCTTTTTAATCAGTTCTCCTATCTAAACTTTTTTTTTCATTCTAAGCCAAAGAGTTCTTAATAAACTTTTCATGATTCATAGAAGACAATCAATATTTTAAATCCAAAATTGATGCTGTGGTCCTGTCTTTTAGCCACTACTTTAACTTTGATTTTTCAATTCAATAATAAATAGGCATAATATTTTTGTCAGTCTTACTTGAACCCTCACACCTTTCCCCCACTTCAAACCTCTTTCTCATCAGTGCTTTCCTCTTACCAAGAATTTCCAGGACTATTGAAACCCATCTGTCTTATGTGATGAAGAAGATTTTATTCCTTATTTAGTTCTTTTGTGAAATTTTGAGCTGCTTCCACCCATAAATAGGTCAAGAACAGAAACTGAAAGCCTCTATCAAATCTGAGTCTTCATGTTCTAACCTGGAACTGAAACCTACATGACCAGTATTTTCACAGTGGGCCAGGCTGAAGATAGAGTACAATGGGCCTACCACTTGGAAAACAGTCTATTATACCCGATATTTTAAATTAAGATAAGCAGACTCAGTGTGAGAGAAAGAGCACATACTGAAGTCATGAAACCTGAGCTCAAATGCCACCCATCATACCCCCTTTTTGAACGTGGAGAAATCACTTGATATTCCTTAACTAAAGTTTTCTCATTTCTGAAATAATGAGGTTGGTCTAGATAGTGTCTGAGGTCCCTTCTCACTCTGATATTATATTCTAATATTTTATTGCTCAAAAAAAGTATACTATTAGCAAGAAAATGAAAAGTCACCTATTTCAGCACCTCAGTGTTGGATTGGAGTTAGAAGAGTTAGAAATTTATGAAATGAGAAAAATATAGGCATTTTAAGATATTGAATTCTTAACTTGTTTGTATTTTATCCTGGCCTACTAATAATAGTAATAATTCACATATAAATATGTGTGTTTTAAGGTTTTCAAAGCCTTTTCCTCACATAACTTTTGCCTTCACTTATAATCTTTGAAATTTATACTTTAGAGGTAATAATCTAGATAGTTGATATTTTTTAAAAGACACATTTTTCCCTTTTATGATACATGACAAGATTATGTTTATGTCATCTTGGAATTGAAAATTACTTCAGAGATAATCTAGACCAATGATTCCCAAAGAGGGCACCACTGCCCCCTGGTAGGTGCTGCAGAGATCCAGGCGGGTGGTGCTGGCCACAGGTGCATTTATCTTTCCTATTAATTGCTATTAAAATTTAAAAAAATTAATTTCCATGGGCTCTAAGTAATATTTTTTTTGGAAAGGGGGCGGTAGGTCAAAAAAGTTTGGGAACCACTCATCTAGTCCATCTATATTATTTGGGGAAATTCTTTGTTAACAGTACGTTTACTTCAGCTTTTGTAAAAGGAAGGTACTTCTAATAGGTTTTGAAATTTTTTGCTTTATGAAGACACCATTTGTGATGGGAAAAGGGCTTGTTTTAGAGTTGACTTCTTGGAATTCCTTAGGAATATTATTTTGCCTTACAATCTCTGTTTATTTATCTATAAAATGGAAGAATTACATGAGATGATTTCTAAGACTTCAAGTTTTAAATTGTATGATTCTATGGAATCATCCTTTAATTTGACAAGCAATGATTGCTTACTATATTATATGATCAATAATGTTTTAAAATGCAATATATGTGGATTTAAAAGTATTCCCATTTTAAAAAAGATTTTGAGCTATATGGCTTTGGGTAAAATTAAGTAGAGAACTGTTGTTCTTCAGTGTATATGAAAAGCCTGAAAAAAATTCTGATTATTCAATGCTAATTCAAAGATATGTCATTTTTTTGGGGGGGGGTGTAGGGAACAATTAAATAAAATGTTCTCAGTTGTGTTACAGTCTCCCTGACTAGAAGACTCAGTTGGTACCACCCAGCCCCCTCTAATATAAGCCTCTTAACCCCTTTATTTCTTGATTACAATTGTCACCAATGTTCATCATACTAAAATTGCCTATATTTACTGGTATTTGTTTAAACTGATTTTATATATCACAAATATAGTAAATGTCAAAAAAGTTAATTTGTTCTCGCCCAAAGAGTGGTGATGGGTATTATAAATTCTCTAAAAATTATATTTAATTCTATACAGTTTGAGTGCATTTTATTTTAATCCTTTGATAACTGGTAATTTATATGTGGTATTTGTAGCAACTCATTTGGATTATTTGATTTAAAAGGACAGATCATTCCACCTGGAATAGGAAACTGTGCCAGATAGATAATTTATATTTTTAGTAAAGATAAATGCTTAAAAATTATTAATATTCACATCCACAGTATTCATGAATAACTTTATTTGTACAACATTTAATGAGTAAGCAGTGCTTTTATTATTGTGCTTGTTGGATATGAAAAAAGATTGGAGGTAAATAAATAGTATCATATCAGTCATGGATTAATTATATGGACAATGATTTTTATGTCTTTGAAGAGGCATTCCAGTTGGTAGACAGGAATATATATATATATATATATATATATATATATATATATATATATATATAAGCTTTTGAAATGAGGAAGTAAAGTCTAGTGAGAGAAAAATCAATTGACACTATTTCATTAAAGTTTTAATAATGTCTTTTTATTTTCTCTTAAAGTGCTTTCATAATTAGTAAATCAAATAGGCTGTGCTGTATTCCTTTCAGAATAGAGCTGCTTAACTTTGTATTTTTTTCTGATTATATTGTTTCTTCTATCTCCTTTATTCCTATGTCTAAATGGATACAGAAACACAGGAATCTCCAATACTGTCATCCAGAACAAGATTTTCAGGGATAGATGGTATTGTGTGAAATAATCAAATAAAAATATTTACTCAAATAATAATTAAACAAGTTGTTGCTTTAGTTCAAGTTTTATTTTTGATGTTACTTTTACTATTTTTGTTTAGCCTAAGCATTACATAGAACAAAGTAGGTTGGAATCTATTATATTGATATTTTCTTTAAATCATGCCATTTGAAAGGCGTGTATAGGTTTTTATACTTGGTAAGCTTTGAACCTTTTATCTAGAATATTTCAGAGATGACATAGGGAAAAAATGAAGTAGGAGAATCTGTTTAGCATCCTGCTGTTTTTGATACATTGATTATATATTATCTGTATCTATATATTTTGATATTATATTGATTAAATATTATGTTACTATTATAGTTATATATAAAAAGACAACCTAATAGAATGAACTTTTTGGTTTTGCTTTTTTCTATGTGCCCAATTCAATTTAATTCCTTATGTGCCACAAAAAGGGAAGTAGTATCACCCTGCTGCTACTCTGATCTTTAATTAAACTTATCCTATTTTGAGAGTGATGATGTAATTGCTAACCATACTGAAGTTTTGCAACAATCATTATGTGGTACTGGTTGGGTATTTTCTGATTCTTACCAAATGAATGAGTCCAAAGCATGGGACTTGGGTTGTTTGAGAACCTTTCTGACAGGAGACTCTGAAGAGGCTGCAATGGACAAGCCCACAAAGCACGATTCTTCTGTATCACTCAGTCTTGTCCGTTTCCCCTTGTCATGTGACTTTCAACAGACTGTCTCATCCCATCACATCTGGGGCAGGAAATGAGCCTGGCGACCACAGAGGGCCACGTCTCCAGCTTTGAGGGCAGAAGAACTTTCCTGCTTTTTCCAGCCACCCCAGAGAAACCTTTCCTGCTCATCTCTAACTGAGGGGAAGAACTGAGAAGGGCTCTGTGGGAATTGAGTTGATTTCTTCTGCTTCCCCAGCCTTTGGTGAAAGGCTCAGGAATACTACTTCATCTTGCCCAATGGAACATAATATTTTAGTTTAGTTACATGGTGATGGGGAGAAGTAATTCAAGAGTCATAATTTTCATTTACAAAATATGTGTGTTTTATGCTCTATGCCAGTGATGGGCAAACTTTTTAAAGAGGGGGCCAAAGGAAAGGGGAAAAAAACAAAGAGAGGAAAAAAGAGGAAAATATTTATTTTTCTTGTAGTCTGTATTCTTTTTTATTCATCAGATTAAGAATAATGTCGCATGGCCGGATAGAACATTTCAGGGGGCACATCTGGCCCGTGGGCCGTAGTTTGCCCATCACTATTTTATGCTAAAGGTTCCTTCTAAAATTCATCTGGGCATAGAGTTAAGCCTGAATTCCCAAAGTTTTTCAAAGACAAAATGAATACTCTGGCAGGTCCTAGTCAACAGGAAAAACTTTGAGTATAGGTAAGCCCATGAGAGTTTTCTGTTCCTTCCAATAAGCAAACTAGTAAGGAGACTCTCCAGTGATAGAATCTTTGGCCAAGGCAACCCATGAAGACCATTTATTAAGTCATAAAGGGTTTGTGATGTTTAGTGCAGGCAGGTAGACACTCCAGCCTACATTCTAGCCTACACAGCAGTGAGTAAAGGCTGGAAAAGATACAAGGTAAGACATTTCTCCATCTGAAAACAATCTATTTCAGTTTATTAAGAATTTCTTTTATTAATCTTTCAGCCTATTGAGAATGATCAGGTATGTTCACAAATTACTAAGACAAATAGTATATAGGGTGTAAGAAAAGTACTAACAATGTTAGGAATTCAGATAAAGGAAAAATCACTAATATAGGTATTGTTCCATAAAGATTTATTTGACTTGTGGCATATTCAGCAACCTCATAATCTATAGAAATTTTATTAACCTTTTTCCCTCTGTGAGTTTCTTTCCATGTTAGGCACTATCTTTGAGATAAATAAAAGTTTTACATTGAATTTCAAATTAACTTTTGGGGTATTATCTGAATATCTTATTTTTATATTTTCATGATTTAATCAGAGGAGCTTATATAGATCATATTTACCTTTATTTCTCTATGTAATATGGCACAAAGAAGAACATTTTTTGCTACTTCTTTTGTGTCAGTTCTGGCCAGTGACATCACACATTCCAATTTAGGTTTCTGTTCTCTCTGCATTTTGAAATAATCAGATTGGTTCTGTGTCCTTTTTAAAAAGATTTTGTTCTATAACTAAGTTATAATTTTTTGTCTCCAAATTTCATTTAGAAATTCATCTGGTTAATTTCGGGAATTCATTTCTATTGTTAATTGATTTTCTATTCTTGTGAAAGGAAACCTGTTACTCTTGAAGGAGGCAAGTGAACATAATGGAATCTGATCTAGTATCTTTATACCACCAAGTTTTCCTTCAAGAATATCTGGATAATAATCCAAAGAAGTCTTGTCCACTATCTATAACTTTGCTCTTGGACTGAATAAACATTTCTTAGTTACAGGAGGGAATGAGGGGGTTGTTGCTAGTCCCTTATTTCCAATTCTAATCAGTCATGTTGTCTACACCTCCATTATTGCTGGCCACTCTGTAGCCAATCACCTTGATTTCCTCACCTTCCCAACTCTGTTCTTTGTACTCTTGTACTTCCCCAAAATATATAAAGGCTAATCCTAATGATCTTTTGTCATTGAGAAAGGCCATTGATTGAATTTATTGGTTACTGCTAGCCTAACTAACATTCTCTTTCATTTTATCTTTAATTTTTGAATTTTGTTTAAAAAAGTTTTCTTCTAGCTTATAATCAATTAATGCGTATTGGTTCTAGAGCATAAAAGAGATATAAGCTAGGCAATGGGGGTTGTGTATTACCCAGGATTACACAGCTAGGAAATATCTGAGGCTAGATTAAATATGTAAATCATTCTTAAAAGTTTCCTGTGATTTGGTATGCAAGGAACATCTGTTAAAATCATTATCTGGGACAAGATGGATGCCACTTTGAATGACAGGACTGGCAGTTGAGAATCTTGGAATGTTCCCAGGTGCTGTGAGTCAAGAGCAAAAAGCAGTTGGCCCCAGCCCTATAAATACCCCCAAGTGACAAGGCAGGCTGGCTTATTTTGGAGCAAGGACTTGGGAAGGAGGGAGGTGAAGGGTGAAAGGGGTGGGCCTGAAACCTGTGACCTGTTATCCTGCTGAGAGAGCTAGTGATCAATCAACATCATTGTTATTAGAGCTGAGAGAGTTACTGATTCATCTATCAACATCATCAAATAGCTTTCCCTAATCTCTGGCTTGGCTGTGGCCAAGTCAGGTCAGAGTTAGTGAGAGGATGAAGAGCCTCCAGTGTGTACTAAGCCTACCAATCTCCAGACCTTGATCAGTAATTTAGATTAATAGCCAATCGATTAGCAATAGGGTTCCTAAATCCTCAATCTGGTTACCTTGTTTTCCTTACCCCATCAATAGATTCAATATAGTGTTTTACCAACAAATACCTTTCCTGAGTGGTTATTATACCAAAGTCCTTGGGAAGGGGAGATCAATAAGCAGTCAGATTATACCATTTCCAATAGCCAATCAATAGCCCTTATTAACAACTAATCCAACCTCAGGTTGGGACCTAGAGAAGCTAACCATCTACACAGCCTCTCAAGGGGTCCCTGCTTAGGCAAACTGTTAGAAGGGAACAATGGACAGGCTTAATCAATCAAGCCTGTTAGGGAGGAGAGACATAGATTATACCAACAGCAACTGTGAGAGGAGAATGTGTTTTCTCCCTCACCAACTGTAGCCAGCTTAGGCCTGAGCATACAATCCCTCTTCCATCCATACTGTCTCTGAGATCCACATAAACAATCAATTTTCAAGAAGATCCAGGAGAGATAGAGATTGAGATATATTCTATCCACCACATTTCTTTTTAACACATCTCAAAAGAAAGTTAAAATGTAGCAGGAGATTGAGATTATAGAATATCATATAGATGCATAATTAATAAAATTTTAGTATTTTTATCATTTTTAAAAAAGATTTCTATAGATCAATTATACGCATAATGGTTATCATTACTGTTGTTGAGAGGATTTCATTCAAATAAGAAGTAATTCTAAGTAAAATAAATGTTTACTTTGATATTAATTTAGATGTAACATGATAATTGGAATTTAAAGAATCATTAGAGGAAATCCAAGAAAGTTTTTATAAAAGTCACCAGAAACAGGTATGTAAACATAATATTAAATTTCTGACTTTTTAATTTCTGATAGAAGGTGACCTCTCTGCTTAAAGTTGCAGGGGCAGAACTGCTCAGTAGTTCTGATTGCTATGAGATTAGTCACAGGCAAGGGTTTTAACATAGGACTCTGAGAATAGGTCAGACCCTGGGCTATAAAAATAGGTTTAAGTAAATATGGCCTGTGAAGAAATGAACAAATCCTAAAAACAAAGATAATGTACCTCAACATTGTAGGAACACAGGGGGTCTAGCAAAAAGGCAATAATTAAATGACTTGACCATTAATTTTTTTTAAATGTGCAGCCAAGGAGAAAGAATTTAGCTATTGATAGCTACTATGGGGACAGAAAAGATAATGGCTCAGACTCAGAGGACAATGAAGTAAAAACACCTACATCAAAAACAGCAATGACAACAAAAACAATATAATAAATGGCTACAAGCCCAAAAAGTACTTTCAGAAGTGCATAGAAAAGACCTCAAAAATCAAAGGAGGTTGAGGAAAAAGAAAAAAAAGAGATAAATGCCATAAGATCAAGAAAATTATGAAAAAAAGATCATCCAAATGAAAAAGAGATCCAGAATCTCTTTGAAGAAATCTATTAAGTACTAGAATTAGACAAAGAAAAGATAATATCTCTTAAGATAAAAAGAAATATTAATGTGAACTCAAATGAATGGAAAAATAGAAGAGAATATGAAACATATTGATAAGTGGGCAAAAGATATGAATAGCCATTTTTCAGATGAACAAATCAAAGCTATATATAGATATATTTTAAAATGTGATAAATCACTTTTGATTAGAGAAATACAAATTAAGGCAACTCTGAGGTACCACCTCACACCTATCAGAATGGCCAATATGACAGTAAAGTGATAAATGTTGGAGGGGATGTATCAAAATTGGGGTACTAATACACTGTTGGTGGAGCTGTGAAAGGATCCAACATTTTTGGAGAGCAATTTGGAATTCTACCCAGAGAGTTATAAAACTGTGAATACATTTCGTATTGCTGGGTCTGTTTCCCAAGAAGATCAGGGAAAGAGCAAAAGGACCCATATTTTCCAAAATATTTATTGCAGCATAATTTGTGTCAGGAATGGAATTTTGAGGAGAAGAAGGGGAACCAAAGGAGGAGAAGACAGTTGTTGGCAGTTGAAACCAGCAGAGGATTCTGGGAATTTCTCCCAGGAGGAAGGAGGAGAGTGGTCTTTGGATTGGGGGCTAGGAGGAGTGAGGAGGCAGAAAACCTAGCTCTGATCTGGTCCAGAGGCCTTCCTGAGGATCTTTCTCTTGGAAATTGAAACCCTGATTCCCTGATCACAGCCATTTCAACACAACTCATCCTTCATGACTACAATTATTGAATCAACTAGGATTTTGGACTCTCCTGGGAGCAATCTCTTAGACTCCCTCACTCATCTTTCCTTGCTGAGAGACCCTTTTTCAGTCAAAACTTACAATTATAGGAAAGGATAGAAATAGAAATAGAAGTGGAAGTGGGGGAGAAGATTAGGAGTTGGGGGAGAAGATTAGGAGTTGGCGTGCATAGGCTCTTGCCTAAGTAAGAGAAGGACTCTGTAGGATTAGTGGGAAGAGGGCACTCCAAAATCCCTCTGTCCTTCACTCCTTTCCTCAATCCCTGATTTGTGAATAACAAAAGCCATTTAGCCTCCAGATAATGTTCTTGAGTTCCTGAGAGACAACAAGGGAGAGGGGAACCAGGGCTTGGTCTGGTACCTCCATCTTTGAGCCAGACCACCCGCTGTGCAGTTAACTGACTTCAGGAGAGGCTTGAGTGAGCCCCATCCTTATTCAGGATCGGATTGGGGTACCACCTACCTCCTCTTGTGGGGAAGCCTTGCCCTCAACTATTGAGGAGTGGGCCAACCATCTGGGTCATCCAGTTTGACACCCCCTTAAAGTCTCCCAGTGTATATTTGGCCCCAGGGGAGAGAGTCACCACACAGACTTTCTCTCACTTTCCCTTCTTCCAACACCCATTCCTGGGCTCCTTTATTCTTACAATTGTGGCAGAGCTGCAGCTAAATAAGTAAAAGAGAAGCCTCTGTAAAATCTGGGAGGGAGTCATTTTTATTTTTCCCCTTCTATGGGATCACACTAGTGCCAAACTTCATTAAAGAAAAAAACAGCAGACAGACTCTTAAAGGCACAGTCATAAAATGCTTGCAGGAAAAGTTTTTCTCATGGAGGTTTCTATGGGAAGAATAGCATTTATAATGGCAGGCTGTGGCATATTACTTTATAACTTCTGGACCATGATTTACATCTGGAAATTATTAATATTTCAATATATTCTGGAAATAATCCATTGGTATGACAAATACCAATAGCTGAAAATAGAATTGGGACATGTATTTGCTTATATACCCACTATAATGGTAGCATTGATCTCCTTTTTTGAATTTTACTGGGCTCTGGGAAGTATGATAAAGAAAATGCTAGGATACAAGGATGATAGCATTGTATGGATAATGACATTAAGAAAGGAAATAGCAAAGTTACTGGAAGGGAATGCTCAATTGCAAGAGGGAAAAGGGTTCACAGCAGGGGACAAAATAGAAATAGCAATACAAATAGCTGAGGCATATACAGACACAGCAAAGACAACAGAGGATGGGGCAACAGCACCAGTAGTATCAATATTACCAGTTATTGATCACATGATTTTGCAGCCAGATTCTGGGGTCCTCCATATAAAAAGACATAAGCCATTCACTGTTGCAGATCTCGACACCCTAAAATAATGAATGCCCACCTTTTAAAAAATCCCTTCAAGGCCATAAAGGAATTTAAGAGAGCATTAAGGCTTTTTGATCCAACAATTTCTGATATTGAAATTCTTCTTTCTGAATTATTTACACCAGCAGAGAAAGCACAGTTTATTGAGGAGCCCCATAGGAACACAAACTTAACATCTTGGCCACAGCATTATAAAGATCTAGAATTAAACAGTCATCAAAACCTAGTATACCTAAGAAGAGCTAGGTAAGATCTTGTAGAATCTATGAAATCATTTGCTAAGCACCCCAATTCCTGGGGAAAATAAAAGTTAAGGCAGGAGATGAATGAACACCCCTCAATATACTTAGATAAGCTTGTGGAAGCTAGGGAAACGATTTTAGGATTCCAAGACTTAAGTGAATCTAACCTGCAACACATAAGGAAGCAGTTTATAAAGGGTAGTTCCCTACCAATTAGGTCATACTTTAATCTACATTGTCTGGGATGGGAACCATTATATTTGAAAGATCTACATAAAACTGCTGTAAATGTTCACTCGGGAAATCAGGAAGCCAAAGAATCCAAAGAATCTATTAGAGAAAAAGATGATATCTTAAAAAAATCTAAAGGAATTAAAAGAGGCTAAATCTACCATCAAACAAAAAGAAATAGAGGAAATAAAAAACCTAGTAGCCTTACAGGCATATAAAGCCAGACCTCAGTACCAACAACCCAGACAAACTAGCAGTAACTTCAATAATAACAGAAGGTGTTTCCTTTGCAGAAGATTAGAGCATATAGTGAAATTTTGTAGCTTCAAAGCCCAACTTAATAACAATAACAAAAACAATTACAATAATACATACACAAATTCTAGATACAACACTCAAAAGGGAGAAAACAAATATTGTTATCACAATTATGCATCATCCAGTCAGCATGCTCCTGACCTGCAGACTATGGAAAAGTACATTGAGAAGGGCAAAAAACTACACTATTCCCAAGTACTAATGGGAAAACATGACAATTTATGAAGCCAAGAAACAGCCTGGGCACATAAGGAAAAGTCCAAGAGGTGTAGTAATGGGAAAAGACATGAAAACCATGATATAGGGGGCTTGGATATGGAAATGCACTATGGGAATGGAAAAGCAAAGATTAAATCTAGGGATCAAATAGAAGAAGAAATGATTAGGGATATGATGAAAATCAAAAACAGAATTTATGGGATAAAAGAGAAAAGTAGAAAAATATACATACATATACATAAGAATTTAAACCAAACATAATGACTATAGCACTAACAAATGATGGGGAAATTGTAACATGCAAAGTACACTTAATGACAAAAATGATCTGGAAATACAGAATCATAGCATAAAAATAGGGAATACACAAAAAGATCAGTTAATGACAAATCCAAATGCAACAGTACAAGTAAATGGGTATTCTGAGCATTTTCACACACTGACAGGAAATGACAGGAAAGAAACTGCAAAACAACTTATATTAAAGACCACTGGGAAGGAAAGAGAATTGTCCTTAAGCAATGACAAGCAAACTACCAAGAGAGTTGACACATGAAAAGGTTAACAGAGAAAAGAATTGCATTGATATAAATAGGGTATTTAAACTTTAACCCAACAGTAAGAGTTCAAGCCTAAAAAATCCCTGAGAAAAACCTTGATTTAAAAACTTCCAAATTTACAAGCTTGTGTTACTTCAGGAATTCTTCTACCTGAAGAAAACTCTAAATGCTTAAGGGATAACCAAAATAGAGGAACCAAAACAAGATCATGCAGTAACAAGGGAAAAAAATAAGTTTGGAAGAGGGAAACAAGGAAAATACAGTAGAAATAGGCATAGAGCTCAACAACAATACAAAAGCTCTGTTGCCTATGAATACACATCATAACATCAGGTTTCTTCCACAATTCCCAACTCTTTTCAATCTTGCAGATGCATCATGCATAATTTTACAGCCCCATTGGGATGGAATATATATGCAACAGAACATTCCCAATGTGGACATAGGATTTCCTCTAATGCCAGCTTTCCATTAATCCACCTTTGCCATACCTAAGCAAAGCATGTCAAGGGAAGCATACAAATCTTTACCTTACCCATGGTCAACACAAACAATATAACACAGCATCATGCCTACTAACAGCTCACTCACACAGAACAACGAATCAATCCAGAACATAACACAGCTAAGCCAAAGGAACAATCAAGGTAACAACATGTTAATGCCATGCAGAAACAATGTAGAGGAAGCAAATGCATTGCAAGATCAAAATGCATTGCAATCTGAGGGTCCAAAGCCAGAACAAACAGTAGCCACTTTACAACAGAAAGGGGGCATGAGATATACAGAGATAGAAGCTCCAATGATAAAAATAAATTAAGAGACAGAAAATAATGAACCACAACTAATGATTACAGTGGGAAATTAAATCTACCCTGCATTGATTGAAAATGGTGTGACAAAAATCTATTTTCAAATCATCCCCAGAGAACAGCACAATTGTAGGGTCTGAAGAAGAACAAAGTCCAGATACAGAGCAAACTATAGCTAATTTCCAACAAGAAAAGGAGTAGTAATGGTTCAGCACTTCACACATGTGGACTTTCAACTGCATAACATAAATCCAGGAGACATGGTCTATGTAAAGAATTTTAACAAAAGAAAGAGTTTACATGGTCTAGACTACATCTAGTATTGTTCAGTACACAGGACAGGATATGTCTTTTAGGAAGATGGTCTCGGGCACATTACATGAATGTAAAGACATAAAAAAATCCAACCCAAGTACAGAACACCTAAAGAAAAACCTAAATACAAAAGGATTACAAATATAATGTGGAGCAGACTGTAACAATGAAAACAGTGGATGAATGGAATCAAAGCAATATTGTATTGCTAGTTCCACTAATGGAGAATGTTACACCTCCAAATGGAAAGCATATGTAAGTGGATATTGATCCACAAAATATAGCCAAGTCATTGCAAAAGGTTTTGAACTTAGAATATGCAAAGAACTTAAAGACCATCATTTACACTAGTGTCAATGCCGAGATGCAGAGAGCTCATACATAAAGCAAACAAGAATGAAAATACCAATCGATCAACTACAATGCAGTAATACCAGTAGAGAAAATGACACACAAAACTATAACATCTGTTTGCAGCACAACCCTATCAAATTTAGTCACCACACAGACCCTCTCTCTCTCTCACTCTCCCTTCTTCCAACATCCAATAGTGGGCTCCTTTATTCTTACATTTGTGGAGACAAAGAGTTGGAAACTGAGTGGATGCCCATCAGTTGGAGGAAGGTTAAGCCCATTTTGGTATAGGATTGTGATGGAATACTACACTGCCATAAGAAACCATGAACACAGACTGATTTAAAAAAAATAAAAACCCTGGAAAGAACTATACAAGATAATAAAGGGTGAAATGAGTAGAACCAGGAGAATATTTATACACAGACACAGAACTAATACTGAAATAAGAAACTGAGAACATTATCTGCAGAATTTGAACACAAAGATAAAACGTGAAAGACTTTATTTATATGAATATATTGGTGTCCCTGACAATATCCTATGTGATAATGGGAGGGTAGGAAGGGGCTGGGACATTTGTGGATGAGATCTATTATACACATGTGAAAAATAGTAAGTTAAACATATATATGTTTTAAAATTTTTCATTTGTGTAATATCTTTTATATGAAATTTTTTGTTTGGTTTGTTTTCATAAACATTTGGAATAATAATTTTAATTTTAAAAATATAAAATGGAATTAATGAAAATACCTAGAAAGCCTTTTTTTATAACCTTGATTTTGTTCATCTAAATTGCTTACTCCCTCAGATTCCAAAATATTTGGCATAAGAAACTATTTAAAGTAGACATGCAAATTGGATTATGAGGCTATATGGCCAAAATAACAAGGATAAGCCTAAAGAAAATTAGATCACAGGTCAAAGAGGAATGTAATGACCTCAGATTCTCTTTTATGCAAGTACCTGTAATATTGTATGTTAAGGCAGTTTTCTTGGATAATTTCCTGTAGGATAATGTCCAGGCTTTTCCTTTCATCATGATGTTCCAGTAGTCCAATAATTCTTTTTTTTCTTTTTTTTTTAAACCCTTAACTTCTGTGTATTGGCTCCTTGGTGGAAGAGTGGTAAGGGTGGGCAATGGGGGTCAAGTGACTTGCCCAGGGTCACACAGCTGGGAAGTGTCTGACGCCGGATTTGAACCTAGGACCTCCTGTCTCTAAGTCTGGCTCTCAATCCACTGAGCTACCCAGCTGCCCCTCCAATAATTCTTTTTTTTAAACATTTATTAATATTCATTTTTAACATGGTTACTTGATTCATGCTCCTACTTTCCCCTTTACCCCCCCAACCCTCCCCACCCATGGCCCATGCACATTTCCACTGGTTTTAACATGTGTCATTGAACAAGACCTATTTCAAAATTGTTGATAGTTGCATTGGTGTGGTAGTTTCGAGTCTACATCCCCAACCATGTACGCCTCAACCCATGCATTCAAGCAGTTGTTTTTCTTCTATGTTTCCTCTCCTGTAGTTCTTCTTCTGAATGTGGGTAGCATTCTTTACCATGAGTTCCTCAGAATTGCCCTGGGTCATTGTATTGCTGCTGGTACAGAAGCCCATTACATTCAATTTTACCACAGTATATCAGTCTCTGTGTACAATGTTCTTCTGGCTCTGTTCCTTTCGCTCTGCATCAATTCCTGGAGGTCTTTCCAGTTCACCTGGAACTCCTCTAGTTTATTATTCCTTTGAGCATAATAGTATTCCATCACCAGCATATACCACAATTTGTTCAGCCATTTCCCAATCGAAGGGCATACCCTCCTTTTCCAGTTTTTTGCCACCACAAAAAGTGCAGCTATAAATATTTTCATATGAGTGTTTATCTATGATCTCTTTGGGGTACAAACCCAACAATGGTATGGCTGGATCAAAGGGCAGGCATTCTTTTATAGCCCTTTGAGCGTGATTCCAAATTGCCAGCCAGAATGGCTGGATCAGTTCACAACTCCACCAGCAATGCATTAATGTCCCAATTTTGCCACATCCCCTCCAACATTCATTACTCTCCCCTTCTTTCATTTTAGCCAATCTGCTAGGTGTGAGGCGATACCTCAAAGTTGTTTTGATTTGCATTTCTCTAATTATTAGAGATTTAGAACACTTTCTCATGTGCTTATTGATACTTTTGATTTCTTTACCTGAAAATTGCCTATTCATGTCTCTTGCCCATTTATCAATTGGGGAATGGCTTGATTTTTTATACAATTGCTTTAACTCCTTGTATATTTGAGTAATTAGCCCCCTGTCAGAGTTTTTCGTTATAAAGATTTTTTCCCAATTTGTTGTTTCCCTTCTGATTTTGACTACATTGTTTTTGTTTGTTTCATTATAGCTATGGGTTCGTCATTATGAATTAAAACATCTTTTTTTAATTCTTTGATATCTTGAGGAGTGAGTGGAGCATGTTGTGTTAAATTTATCACATCCCCAGATTTGTCTAATGTAGGCACTTCCCCAGATTTGTCTAATGTAGGCACTTCCCTAGATTTGTCTAATATAGGCACTTCCCTTAAGGGGAAAAGGCCATCACAGGAATCAGAATCAGAATCATAGCATGGTTTTGGTTTCTTTTTAGTCATTTTGGTGCTTACTGAGGCAGAACAGATCTTTTTAGGTGTTTGCATGCTTACTGTGGCATGGATAGGAACTGATACTGTCTTGGTTGGGGTTGGTTGTGGGTTGGGAGAAAGGGACAGGAGTGGACAGGGTGTCAGGAGAAGTAGGAGTGGAGGGAGGGTTGGCCAGGAGATGCATAAGACGAGAGAGGAGTTTCATTACATCTGTCTCCTCTATTTCAGGAGAAGTAGGAGAAATAGGACTTTCCTCTCTGAGTATTTCAGGAACAGCCTTGTAAAATTTGGAATCAGACTTTTGAATTGGATCCTCCTTTTCCACTGCATTGTGCATAGTGTATTTGAAATTATCCAATTGGATTTGTACTGCTGCTTGGATGTTGGTTTGCATTTTGTGGTTTGTAGCCTTCTGCATCTTCATATTGAAGATTAGAAAAATAAGATTTCCCAACAGCATCAGAAAAAAGAATGTATTCAGAAACCATAAAGGTTTCCAATTTGGCAAAAGACAAAAAGCTCTGCTGTATAGAAGCAAACATGTTGGGAGGCTTCTATTTGTTTATTTACTTAGCTAGCCTTTATTCAGTTTGCTTTAATTCTAATTTTTTATTTAATTGTTTGTTCTTATTTATGTATTTATTTGTTTGTATTTATTTATGTATTTGTTTTCAGGAGGAAAAAAATATTATTTTTTAATGTATTATTATTGCTGCTGTCCTTGGTGCTGCCCTCCAATGGCAGAAAGGTAGCATTGCAGCTTAACAGAAAAAAAAAAAAAGGGAGGGGGGGAGCACACTCCGTGCTCAGTGGAGGCCTCTAGTGGCCAAGGTAGTACAGTAAGGAGAAGTGGTGGGGGAGCAGTGAAATGGACAAAAGCTGGGATGTAAGCCATCAGGCTGATAAGTAAAGTAAGTGTTTTTTTTTTTTTTTAATGTTTGGGGTTTTGGTATTGCCCTTTAAAAGGCAAAATCTCTCCATAGGGAGAGATTGAAGCTAGTAGGAGGGTAGAAGATAGAGAGGGATCTGGGTTTTCCCACCAGCAGACTGCTGAGGGCAGATCTTGCTTTCCTGCCACTGGCAGACGCCCTGCTGAGTCTTTTGCCGCTTGTAATGCAAGGTGGCTAACAGAAACTTTTTTGCTTCTGTAATTTCTAACGGTCACAAAAAGTCAGTTAAACATCTTAGAATGTTCAGAAAGTCAGTTAGAACTTAAAGCTATAAATAGAGGTGAAGTTCCAACGGATGTGGCTTTTGCCTTCTAGCTTTCGCTGTGGCTGGAGGCTTTTGCTTTGGCCTTTCGGCTTTGGCCTAATTGCTTCGGCCTTGGCCTGTGCTTATTTTGTTTAGGGGAAATTTGGACCTCTCTCATTTCTCTGGACCTCTCCCTGATCTCCCATCTCCATCCCTTCCCTTCCCTGATTTTCCTTTGGGTTCTGGTTGGAAGGGAGGGTTTGATGATTAAACATTGTGGGTTTTAGGTTTTTTTTTAGATAATTGGAGTATCCTCAAATAAGTTACCCCTAAGTTTGATAAAGACTTTACGTAAAAGGCAGTCAAAGCTTCCTGACTGGGAGAGCCGCTCTCTCTGTCTGTCTAAACCTCTCCGTGACCCATCCCCCACCCTCCCCTCTCCCTAGCAGCAGTTAGAAAACCCTGAACCCCTCCCCCCTTCTGACTGACCCTGGTATTAATAAACCCCCTTGTTACCTATTCAAACCTGTGGTGAGTCATTGTGTTGAAAATTAAGACAAGGGCTCAAGAGGAAGGAATCATTTTCTTTTATTTCTTGAGAAAACTCAGACAACCATCTTAGGCAGGAAGTACCTCCCCGAGACTTCCTCCAGCCATCAGTTTGACTGGCAGGGAGGGGCCCTCCCGACTCCTCCCTCAAGAGACTGGAGAAACTAACAAGAGAAATCCTCCACTCAAACCTAAATGTTTCTTACTGGCCCTGGTTTCCTCCCTGTATTCTCTGTCTCAAGTCTCTGGGAATAAACCTGTTCGAGCTGCCTCTCCTACACACCCCATTTCCTTTATCTCCAATATACCTTCCCTTCCCTTCATTCCTCCTCCAACCACCTTATAATCCCCATATCCCCCATTATCCTTCTTCACACCCACCTACTCAGATTATTTACTTATATTTTTTGATAACACGCTGGCTGGGTTTTTCCTAGGGGACTGGGGTTTTTGTGGGCTGGCTAGGTTCCTGGCTTGGTTGAGGGATTTGGGGCTTAGGTGATGGATTTGGGTCTCCTGCCAAAGCATAGGTGCTGGGCAGGGGAAGAGTAGGAGAAGAGTGGGGATTTTTTTTCTGGACACCTGCTGGGTTTTCCAGTGAGACCTCCCCTGCTGATTTTTAGCCCAGTAGGGGTACAGGGGATTAGGCTTAAGGCTCCTGGGCTGGGGTTGCTGGGGATTTAGATCTAGGGGTCTGGCAGGGGTTTAGTGGGTTTGGGTGGGAAAAATTTCTTACTTACCCTTAGGCAGTAAGGCAGGCAGGAGAGTCAGCAGACTCAGGCAGGCAGGTTCAGGTCCATCTAAAGGTTGCAGTAAAACTGTGAACTGTGTGGGGAAAGTGAAGGGAGGAAGGTAAGAGGATTGGAGGAATGGGAGAAAGAAGAAAGGAAGGTAGAGGAAGGGAAAGAAAGGTAGTGGTCCACAGCCCCAGCAGGGGGAAATTGACCAGAACCATTCAGGGGCTCAAATAAATGGTTGGAGAGCAACTTTAGGGTTTAGAATAGCTAGGTTTTATTTAGATTAGGAAAGGGAAGGTCTAGGGAAAACTAGGAGGTAGGAAGAAAGGGAAAAAGGCGCCGAGAGAGAGATCAGGGTCTCAGGGTAGAGAGAGCTCCAGGGTTAAGAGCTCCAGGTAGAGCAGAGCTTCCAGGGTGGAGAGAGAAAAGGTGCCAAACTTTCTCTTTTATACTTTCCCTGACACCTCTCACAAAGGAAGTAGGAATTGTCAAGGGAAGTTGTAGCAAAGAGAGTCCTGGGAGTTGTAGTCTTCCAGTGCTTATAACAGTTCCAGATGACACAGTAGGTCATCCTTCACCTTCTTTTCCTCATTTTCAAGCTGGCCAATTTTGGCTTTCAAGACACTATTTTCTTGTTTAAGTTCATGTATTTCCTTTTCCCAGTTTTCTTCAGCCTCTCTTAGTTGTTTTTTGAATTGTATTTTGAGTTCTTCTAAAGCCTGTGTCAAATTAACTGGAGTTTCTGTGTTTTTGCTTGGAGTTCCTTGGTCTTCTGTTTCATTTGCTCTTTAAATTTCCTGGATAGAAGCTGTTGATTGTAATTTCTTTTTTCTTTTTCTGTTGTTTACTCATATTTTTTCCTCCCCCACCCCCACCCCCTGTAATTGGCTGGGATCTTGCTCCTCTGATTATTTGTTGGATCTGTTTGGGCTATTTTTTCTTGAATGGGCTTTTTCCTCTGCTCTGCTGATTGATTGGATTAAGCTGATGATTTTAATGAGCCCTGATGTAAGATCTTCTCCAGCTCGCAACAGAAGTTTGTAGCTACTTTCATTGTAATCTATGGGGGAGAGAAGTGCTGGAGCTTCCCTGCCCTCTGAAGACTTATCTGTCCTATTGATGGGTTTAATCCAGGGTGGAGTTGATTTGCAGAGCTGGGTGTGCCCTGAGACCAAAACCTTGAGAGAAAGGGGAAGGGAAAGAGAAATGGAGAGTTTGGGCTGCAATTAGGCTGCCCTCTCTGCATTTCTCCTCCAGCCACCTCCCTGTCGTCTGGGTTCAATGCCCTGAGCCCGGCACAGTTGTGCAAGCAAAGCCCTCCCTCCATAACTAGTGCCTTTGCCTGCCCAGGGATTCCAGGAACTGCTGGAGACTCAGCACAGCACATGGGGGAGGGGTCCTGGGATCTTCCTTCTTCCTTGTCCTCAAACCCAACAGTTCAAGAAGTCAGGCTTGTTTTTTTTTTTTGGCATACCTCTTGAGCTGAGTCCAGCAGGAGGATCCCCCAGCTCTGTCCTATTGTTAGATTTGGTTTTCTTTTCCTTCAAAATCCTTTGTTTTTTATCTCAGTGTGGAAGGATTTTTAGAGGTCTGGAGTTTTGCTGCATCTAAGCCACCATCTTCCCAGAATTCTCTTGCCAATGTTGTATATTGAAAAAGAATTTTGCTTTCCATGGACATTTTTATTAGGCAAGTATAAAATGGTATGACACAAAATATTGAAATTGAAAGCAAACTTTTGGAAATTGGTGAGAAATCTGCCTGATTAGATTAATACTTTCATTATGATCTGCTATGTTCATCCTTATTTGACTGTACTAAAATCATTATACTTTGTTCAATTTATTTTCATTTCAAAATGAAACAAAAACATTTTTGTTAATTGATTTAATAATAATTTTCAAAAAAAGCATCAATATGGTATTTATTCATCCTACAAATAATAACTAAAAGAGCTGGGACTTAAATCTTGATTTTCTGACAAATCCAATGCTCCTCTTTTTAAATTGAGTTGTTTTAAAAGTATTTTCACTTACTACATACATATATATGTATATATATACATATATATTTGTCATTTTAGCACATCTAGATAATATAAATTTTTGTAAAAAAATGAAAAAATCATGGTAAAACAGTGCCTTCTGATGTTCTTTGGCCTCTTGGCTGGTTTAGAAGAATATTAAATTAGCACACCTCACTTAATCATTGAATTTTAGGTTTTACAAGGAACATTGAGAGTCATCTAGTGAAAAACCATTATTGTGTGGAGGAGAAAAGTTTAGGCATAGAGATGTGGCCAAAGTCTCAGTTTATTGGTGCATATGCATAGTTTTGTTATCATTATACTTTCACAATAAAGATTCAAGAAAGAACAGAGTATAGTGAATGCAGAGCCATACTCATTCAGTTAACTCTAAGTCCAAGTTCTGCTTCTGATCTATGCTAACTGTGTTACCCTAGGGAAGTTGATTTACCCTAGCAGGTAACTCTGAGATTATAAGCAAGGCCTGATCTGCATTGTAGAGGGAGTTCCCTCATTTGGAATTTCCTACATCAATAAAATCACAGGTCTAGTCCAAAAAGTAATAATAGAAACTTACATATTACATAACTCAGCTTGCAAAAATACATTGTTAGTCATTAGACATAATCTCATTTGATCTTCATGACTTTCTTCTATAGTAAGTGTGACCCATATTTACAGGCAAGGAAACTGAAGCATCAAAAATTGATGTCCTATTCAAGGTTTTATGACTAGCAAATAGCCAAGTTGGTGCGTAAGCTTCTGACAGGAAGCCCAATGCTACCTCTCCAATATTTTAAAAGTATTAATGCAATTTCATTCTTAGTGCATCTTCTGAATCAAATGTGGGGACTTCCTCCCAATGTACTGGATTCTGCTACTGGTTGATAAAATGGTATGATTTTGACCAAGTTACTTTTAATGTTTTGTGCTTCAAGATCCTCATCAATGATTTTCCAGAATGTAGCAGAAACAATGCCTAAATCCCACTCTGCTCAATTTACTCTGTTATGAACATTGATCCATAGTTTCAGTGACTAGCTTTAGTTTTTTCTTCTCCCTGAACTCCAAAGTCAGAAATGAAAAATGGATGGAATAGGAAAACCCTCAGAATGTGGTGGAAAATAAGAAAGTGTAATTATTTCAGTCCTCAGCTTGGTCTAATCTGATCCATTTGGAGTCAAGGGAGAAAAGGCAGAAAATGAATTTGAATGTGCCATTGTATGTCCTTGCTTCTGTCTGCTTGTTAAAGAGAGGAAATGACAATATGAAAAGGGATACAAAAACAAAATAAGGTAGAAATCGAGCCCTGGCTTAGAAGTTGAGCAAAATTTTTTCTTCTCAAACAAAATTTCTCAAAACTTTAGTAAAATTTTTCTTTGTAAATTTAAAAAATTAGAACAATATAAAATAATATACTTGGGTGTATATTTCAGAACATAAGAGCTATTGAGGTGTAATGGATAATGAGCAAGGAAAACCTTAGTTTCAAGTTTCCACTTCTGATATAAGCAAATCCTTTAATATTTCAGTGTTCTAGGCAACTCTACAACTAGAAGTGGCCAAGTAGGTGCTGCCCAGCATCAATAGAGAGTTTTCTAAGAGCTGTGGGCATTAGTTAAATCACAGGTCTTATACTCGTACCTAAATAAGTACATATTTTATTTAAAAATAATTATACCAAGTATTATGCTTTCCTTTTAGGTTGAAGAGGAAAAAAAAGAAGAAGCATCAACACAATGAAATGGAAACTCCAGAGGAAGAAAGTGGTGATAAATTAATTGAAGATAAAATGTTTGGCAAAGTTAATGAGCTGGTATTTTCTATAAAGAATAATCAGTGTGGTAAAAATGAGGAGAATAAAGTCCCTGGGGAAGAAATTCCAAAAATGAGCATTTCTTCATCCAAGGAAAGTTCAGCATCTGTGCACCATTGTTTAAAGGGGTAAGTTTCTGAAAATATTTAAATGAAGCATTTAAAAGTAAGTTCACTTTGCTCTGAAAATCTGGATTCAGATTCATTATACATTAACTTCAGTCTTGTGGGGTTTTTTTTTGCCAAGTAAGAAATAAAAACCCCATGAATATACATATATATGTGTGTATACATATATATGTATACACACATATATTTCAGTTTTACCTTCAGCTTGTTCTTCTTTTCTGGGAATTGTAGAGAGAAGGGACCAATTTCTCTCAATAGAGGGAGTTTCTTAACAATGAACTCCCTACGTGAATCTGGTCCCTCCAAAAATTAACATTCTATTTCTTTAAAGGCCCAGACAAACTTACCTAAATAGGATTATAGTCCTTATTTCTACTCAACTGTTTTTCTAAAACAAGAAGTTTTAATCTAGGTTTGCATGGAAACAGGAAGAAAAGCCATCAAATGCAAGCATGCTATTTAAAAAAATCAGAGAACAATTAAGAAGAAAAGAAAAATTACATAGCAAAGAATTGGAGATAAAACAGCCACTTGGACCCACTCTACAATCTCAGGCCAGAGAAATAAGAACAATAAGAAATAATTTGAAACAGGTAAATTGGAATTTAAAAGTCAATATTTCCATCTTTTCTTTGTAAAGAATATTTAGCATTTCCTGGGAGTGAAGAGGTGAATGCTTATAAAGCTTTTATTAATGCTAAAAAAAATGCAATGGTTGTTATGTGTGGTATAATTAAGTCTGGTTCAATCACATATAAATATATATTCATATGTTGAAAGCTATCCAACATCTCCAGATAATCTGATAAGGATGGCTTAGTTGATAAAGAGGCAGGAGATGATCTTGACTGTCAGCTCATAGCTGCTTCTCCAAAGTGCCATTGAGTCACAAGTTTATTATATATGCAATTAAATTTCCCTTTCACCCCAAAAGTACAGAGAGAGTTTTATAGATTCACAGACATTACAATTAGTTTAGACAACACACAGAAACCTCAGAAACTTCAAGGTGAAGATAAGAGTACAAGGCTGGATTGTAGCTGCCTCATTATCGGCAAGCTAAGTCTGGGAATATTTGCTGGGTCGAGTCCCTGAATTTTTGTCCTTGGCTTTAAGACTGCTTTCAAGCAGCTGCTTTTTCTGACCAAGGGTGAGAATGTTAACCTCTTAACTGTTGGTTTGCTAAGAACTTTAAGTTTTCCAATAAGAAAAGGTGATCAGAAAAGGAATCAAAAGAGGAGTCTCAGATTTTTATCTATTTGAGACTTTGTTTCTCTTATTGACCTCCCACATTCATAGATTAAAGAAAAATAAAAGTTTTCTTTTTTAGCATTTGAATATAAAATTGCAAGGTATATTGCTCTGAAAAAGATAAGATAGAGCCAGTGTAATGGATCCAGTTTGATTGTGAGAGAGCATATGCTGGTTCTAGCCCAAAGAATGGCAGCTCAGACTCCTTTATCTTAAGCTATGGAAGTATTTATTCAAGAATGTTACAGATAGTGTAGTCAGGCAATGGAATGGTCCAGGTGGGATGGAATTGCATGCTCAGAAGATTCAGATTGCTAGATTTTATTGAAGGATTGCAGGATGCCCTCTGCTGCCCATTCTTGGGAATTTTCCACCCTTCTCCTATAATTCCTCCCACAGACATTCTAGGAGTTGTTGTAGCTCAAAGCACGAGGAAGGTATTGGGAAATGGTGCAAAGGTGCCCAGTACACCCATGTGATGTTCCCTCCTGTTTCCTTTTTGGTCTGACTTTTCAAGGTTGTTTGGGTGTTTGAGTGTCCCTTCTCTGGCTTCCAAACTCTTATCCAAGGGGATAAAGTTATAATATCCTTCAAGTTGGCTCAGGTGATCCTCTACTCCCTTCAGGCTTGGAATATCAAGTAAATGCTTATCAACTAGGAAAGCACAAAGTTTAAGACTATATTCTAGTTGGTAATACCTGCTAACTAATAAAAAGACTAAGATCTAAAATCACCATTTAAAAAGGATTTCAAAGTGTTTCTAATATTTTAAAGCACCATTTCCCACAATCAACTTTCATCACTAGTACTTTTTTTTTTTAAATTTTAAACCCTTAACTTCTGTTTATTGACTTATAGGTGGAAGAGTGGTAAGGGTAGGCAATGGGGATCAAGTGACTTGCCCAGGGTCACACAGCTGGGAAGTGTCTGAGGCCGGATTTGAACCTAGGACCTCCCGTCTCTAGACCTGGCTCTCAATCCTCTGAGCTATCCAGCTGCCCCCCATCACTAGTACTTTTAAAAGTATGTCTCACCTTAGAGAGGCAGTCAATCTGGTGTTGTGTATAGAACTGGTCTCAAATCCAAGGAGACCTGGGCTCAAGTGTTGCCACTGACCAATCTGGACTAGTGTGATTCTGGATGAGTCATTTTTACCTGACTCCAGGCCAGAAGTGTCAAATTCTCCAATTGCTTTCCACAAAACTCCTGTGTGGGTTTCTTTTTTAATTCTATCCCACTGTTCTGGGCAGCTCTCTAAGACTCTGAGTTGCAGAAAAGGTGTCATGCTACATTGGTAAAGGGAGTTTCCTCTCCTGAGAATTCTCTAGGCCAATGGAATCATAGGTTCAGGCCCCTTCTCTATCCCTTATGTTCCACTGTACTTCATCTTTCAGTCTTTCAGGAAAGTTTCTTGTTTTTTGGAGCCTTATAAAATTAACATTATCTAATCCATTCAACATGGAAGAAAGGCAAAGTCTTAATAGGCCAAAGTACTGGACTAAATGTAGTTATTATGTGAAATTCAATAAGAATGAATGTAAAGTCTATACTTAGGTGTAAAAAATTATTTTCACAAGTTCAAATGGGGAAAATATGAAAAGATAGAGGCATTTTAGTGAGCTCTAAGTTTAATTGGAATCATCAATATTATTTGGCAACCAAAAGGCAGATGTACTTTTGGATTGCATTAGGAGAAGCATAGCTTCCAAGACTGGGGAGGTACAAATACCTCTGTAGTGTGTCCATATCAGACCTCTCCTGGACTACTACATTCACCTGTAGCTAGCACAGAATTACAGTAGGAGGTAATCAGGACTGCAAATATGACAATGAAGGGCCTTGAATCCATCCAAAATATGAAGATCAATCAAGGAATTGGAGGTGTTCATCCTTGAGAAAAAAGAAGACTTAAGAGGGACATGATTACTGTCTTCAAGTTTTTGAAGGACAGTCATATGAAAGAGAGATTAAGCTTGTTCTCTTCTTCACCTCAAGGGAAAAAGAACCAAGAGCAATGGCTAGAAGTTGCAAACATGAACATTTTTAGGGTTATCAAAAAATTGTCAAGAAATAGAATCACCCATGAGTGGAATGCGATACCTTGAGAGATGGTGATTTCTTCACCTGCAATGGCTTCAGATTGATGTTTGGTGATATCTAGTAAGAGTCAGGTATTTTAAAATGGGTATGTATTAGACTGAATAAATTGATGCTCCTTCACAACTCTGAAATTCTATGCTTCTTGGTGCTTTTTATGTCCCAAAGACTATGTTTCTTAGGAGTTTTTAGCTTTTTCCCCTCCACATTACGTAGATACAATTTTAACATTTTTTGATATTTTGTGATTTGCTGACTTTTCAAGGAAAAAAATGTGCTTAAGAATTTTTATGCAATTGTTGTCTCTAGGTTGAAGAAGAGGAAAATGGTATACAACGTCAGAATGCCAGAGCTTTGCAGGATAGACTTCTGAATAACCACCTATGGAAGCAGAAGGAAATAAAAGCAACTACTTCTAAAGTGAACCAGAGTTTTGAGGTACTCACTTTGGTTGTTTTCAAATTTTCCTGCATATTTTTAAAAATAGAGATTTTTGTTCATCATTCTTTTCCTCATCCATGTCCATATGACTGCAGTAGACATCTGTGGTTGCCAAAATCAACACAAGTATTTTGTTTTGTTCTATTGCTTCTTTTATTTGAATTGAATGATACCTTCAGAGACCCAAGTGTGTATTCCTCTTATTGAAGAAAATCCCTGATTCTTAGTAGTACTTCTAGAAAAGAATGCAACTGGGAAGGAGAAGACAATTTGAATACACATCACTTTTCTTCTTTTATTAAGGAGATTCATCTGTTTGCCCTTTTCAGGGGCAGAGACTTTTGAAAAGGATTTCAAAATATATGTTAATAGTTTAGTCTGTTCCAAGTTTCTTGAAAAAGAAGGAATAAAAGTAAATAAGGCTATATGCATTACAAGGATTCATTATTCACATTCATCATTTCTCAAAATAATAAAAAGACAAGTTTGTCAGGTACCAGATTTAGGATTTTTAATTTTATTCTTTTTTGTTTCAATAATAGTTTGAAGTAATTTATTTGAGTTGTTGATGCTAAGTACATCTTTTGAAGTCTGGGGGCTGGAATACGTCATTTTTCTCAGCTGCTGCCTATTCTTACTCTCCTCTTAGGTTTTTAGAAGGAATTTCATAGAATGAGTCTTCTGAACTTCTTTAATATGCCTATTTCCACCAGTCTTGGAAGGGACCAAATGTTCCTTGACCAGTTCTAGTAGGATGGGAGCGTAACAGCAATTTTTAAAATATATTTTGGTCCCAGTAGTTCTTATTCCTTTAAAATTTGAGGTTAGGGTTCAGTTACCATCCACTGACTATATTTTGGGCCTCACTTTGCCCATCCCTAAAATAAAAATAAGTCTGGATTAGATAACCTCTAAAAGCTCTAAATTAATGATGCTACAATAATGGTGCATACAGATCAATCAGGAAACAAATTTTTCTCAAGATGTATGCTAAGAAATTTTAAGATAATTATTACTTCATTGATCTGCAGCTAAGATGATTAACAGGACAATCACTCTACAGGAAGGACAACTTTATATCTTCAGTTTATGCCAAGAAATTAGTAATAGTATAAGGGTGTTAGATTTGGAGTCTGAAGAGATCTAGATTTAAATCCTCCTTCTAACACTAGCTATGTTACAATGAGCAGATCATTTAAAATAGTAAAAGAGGGATAACATCCATGAATATTTCCTTCATAAAACTGTTACAAGACATAAGTGAGATAATGTATCTAAAAGTACTTTGCAAACCTTAAATGAAGTATGTACATATATATATATATATATATACATATATATATATATATATATATTAGGTGCAGTGTAAGATAGAAGGGAACACAGTAAAGAAAAGAAAGTTGAAAGAAAATAAGTTGAAAGGCAGACAAATTTGGACCCTAAAAATATAGGGTTTGTAAAATGTCCTCTATATTATACAATGAAATGCCCACCTGTTTTGAAGACTGAATATCTTAAAACTTATTTTCTGATTGATTCAGCATTTTTAAGGCCTGTTCTTTGGGAAAATTGAATCAGACAGAAATGTGAAATAGGTAATTTACGTCTTCTTTTAATACATTTTTCTTCTTAGCACCTTGGAGTTTATTTTTAATTACTAGGGAAAATCAGAATGCCTAATTTTATTTTGAGTAACAATTTTTTTTGTGTGTGTGTAGCTTCTTGATCATCATGAAAAAGATCTGCTGTCAAAAAACTATAACCTCCATCGTGAAATTGCCAGGCTCAAACTGGAAATAGACATCATAAAAATTGACGCTCAAAAAAAAGAAAGTAGAATAACCAAAGAAAATGAAATTTTAAAAGAAAAGAATCGTAAGATTCTGAATAGATTAAAACTGAATGAGGAAACATTAACAATAATTCAGTACGAGTACAGCAAACAACTTAATGCTCTGATGATTAAGAATGTAGAGCTGAAGTCTAAATTGGAGAATGAAAAGCAAAATAGAGACAAAGTAGGGCAGGACATTGAATCATGCCTTTGCTGCCCATCTTCTGCTATTGGTGATCATGAACAAAGTCAGATATCACAACAAAACCTTGAATACTCCTTTCAGCAAGAACCAGATGAATGGCTTCCTTTAAAGGATAAAGTAAATTGTGACTTGTCTATGCTAAGAGCTAACAATGGTTTCTTTTATAAGCAGCTTTTTCAAGCTGAAAGTAAAGCTAATAGTTTAGAAAATGAGCTACACTGTTTGCAAGATTCCCTCATTGAAAAGACATTGATTTTAGAAAGCACACAGAGAGACCTAAACCAGGTGAAATCTCAAGTAAAGGAACTTGAACTTATGAATCAAATTATAAATGAAAAACTGCATGGATACATGGCCAAAAAAGAAGACCTGCGACAAAGAATAGACCAAGTCCACAGTGAAAATATGGTGCTTCAACAACAGCTAGAAAATGCCCCAAATACAGTCATCATTAAAAAACAGTTAGTAAGGAATATCCATATACACTTTGGTGATCCCTTCGATAAACTTCGTGCTGATAGAGAAAAACAAGTTCTCATGGCAGAGGAGAGAAATAAAGAGTTAGTCAATGAACATAATCACTTAAGAGAGCAAATATGTAAATATGAAAAGGAGAAAACAGAAAGTGAGGTAGGTCTTAATATCATTTATAAGCATCTCTTTGAATTTCTGAAATGATTATTTCATTTCACAATTTTACATTAGCTTTTTTCAATCTTATTTTCTCTAAGAAATGTTAGACTTTAGTTAAAATTATTTGACAAAATAGTTAGTCTTATGTAATAAGAGAAAAATTTAATTTTCTTTTGCTTTTAGTTCCATTTGCTATTGGTAATATATGCAATGATTTTTCTTTGCTGTTCAGTTAAAAAGAACAGGATTTTTACATCATGTCTGTACCTATACAGAATAGATACACATCTATAATATAACATGTCATACCTATAATACATATATGTTTATTGATGTATATGTAGATGTATATTTGTGTATATGTGTACACGCACATACATAAACATATTCCTGTGAGGGAAGAGGATGAAATGACTACTCTTCAGTTATTTCAGCGCTTTCCCCTTTCTCTGTCCCACTGACTGCAAGCAGGAATATAATTCCTATCCTAACAGGAAAATGAGGTGCTTTGAAGGCTTAGCAAGAACAGTTGAAGATACAAAGAATAGCTAAGCATTTCCCCCACCCCACCTCCACACACAGAGACATTTTTACTTTCTGAAGACAAGATCAATCACTTCAAGTGCTTTTACCAAACCTGACAAGTGTTTCAGTCCTCCAGAAGAAATTATTCAAGAAAGGAAAAGGCAACTTTACCAGATAAATAAGGTAGTTAAATGCTCTGATAAAAGGAAGAGGAAAGCCTCTAATGTTTTTTTTTTTTTATCAAGTATGGGAAGATTTGTATTCTTCCCTCCTCTACCTCATACGCTAAAGTTTTATCCACTTTGTGGTTGGGGGGACAGTATGGTATTATTTTCAAATGGTGGAATGGGGAAGTCAGGCAGAATGCATCACTTCATGAGAATAGTGAACAGGTAGGAAGATAGCATTTGGTCCATGCTGAACAGAGGAGTGAGTGATAAAGTCAAAAGAGTTTTGTAGTCTTGGGATCTGAGTTCTAATTCTTTTCTCTATTAATTACTACTTTTAGGACTTTGAGCAACTCATTTATTGTCTTTGGGGCTTAGTTTTCTCATCTGCAAAATGAGGTGGTTGGATTAAATAACCTTTTTCTAGTTCTCAATCATACTATGAAATATGTTCTTGATATTAATATTTACATCAATCCATTTTGAAGGTATATATTTTTGTAAGTTAGTATTTATGAAATAAATGATAAAAATAATATGGACGTATTATTGTCAGGGTACAATAAGAGACCTTCAACAAGAACTTACTGATTGCCTGAACAAACAATCCATGTTAGAAGCTTCACTAAAGGTTATTTCTCATGATGGAAATGATTTGGAAGAAAAGAAACAACTACAGAAGAAAGTAGAACAAATCGAGAGCAAAGTATGTACAACCCAAATCAGTAATTAATCATCTATTAATGATGTTTTCAGTGTTATATTTCCTTTTTATCAGGATTACATTTCCTGAACATTGTCCCTTTTTTAAACTGACTTAGGACAAGACTTATAACCTGTCTATCATTCATATGCTTAAGTTGAGTCACTGTTTGGGTGGTTGACAATTTTGTTTCTCTCCCTACAAGGAATGAGATGTTTTTCCAAGTAACAATTATAACTAGATCAGGTATATCATATTTCATGGTTAAAAAACATTTTACTTAACATTTTCTCTTTTAATTCCCAAAACAACCCTGTGAAGTAGGAGATATTTGTTTGCCTTTATCTAAACTACTCATTAAAGAAAAGAAAAATGATATCTACTTTCCATAGTTGAAATCCACCATGAAAAAATGAAAATTTATTAAACACTTGTTAATTGATAGAATATAGTCAGTGGCTTTAGTTTTCAAAAATATAACAAGAGGTTTAATTTGAAAGAATATAAATTGTGCAGATTGAGAGTTAAAACAATTAGATAAATAATTTTGGTACTATCCTCTGATTTATTCAAGCTAATCTCATCATGTTTTTTAAAATTTTCATACCCTTTCCCAGGTTATTCCTAAAGCTTATAATTTCCTACCTATGTTACCTATTCAAAACACGTCCAATTTTTAGCTCTCTGCTTCTAAAACACTATCTTCACCTCTAAGATCCTTTGCAATTCTAAAAGTATGATTTTTTTGTCATAAGTCTTCCTTTGACTTTTCCTTTTGATTTTACAATCTTCTGAATCACTATAGAACTTTTTATCTGATAAACATATAATTTCATATTTCATATGTATTAACTTATTTTATTATCAGACTATATTTTCCTACATCGCTGTTGCTTCCCCAACTTGTTAATAATTTGTTGAGGACAGGGTTTATTAATAGTTGTATATCCCCTACAGAATTCCCTTTCATAGCATGTTGATAGTAGAAGTAAGAATAAATAATATAGTTGTAGTAATATAAGTTGTAATAGTGGTAGTAATAGTAGTAAGCAGTAATAAATAGTAGATGCTAATTTAATGTTTATTTGATTGACTTTGCCATATTTAGTTTAAAATCCTTTTCATTTCCTTTATGTGATTTACTGTAGGGTAATATTTGAACTAAATATCTCTGATTTCTTTCTAGTCAGATTTTTATAAATTTTCAATTGCCCAGAATCTTCCCATAGCAATATAAAAATAGAATATAAAATTATATTAAAATATTATAATATAATGAAGGGAATATTATAAGCCAGAGAATACAGCTTCATAGTCATATTATCATAAAATGATCCCTTTATTACTATCAAACATATTTCTCTAATCTAGTTTGTTTTCCTACCTTTTTAAAATATGGTATCCATCATTTTATCAGCCAAAAGCTATAGAATTGGAAATTTCTTTTCAAAAAAGCTTTTAGAACATATTTTCAACCTAGCAGCTATCATCCATGGTAAAGTCATGGAAATCTAAGTAGAAGGACCAAAAATTGAATTTTTAATGATGAGATGTTCTCTGCTTAGAGGCAGTTTAGCAGCAATATGGATAAAGCTTTGGACCTGAAGTTAGAAAGACATGAATTTGAATGGGTCCTTAGAACACTATCTGTGTGATATTGGAAAATTCACTTAATAATTCAGTTTCCTCATCTGTAAAATGGAGATAATAGAACCTATCACCCAGAGTTGTTGTATTAAATGATATATTTGTAAAGCACTTATCACAGTGCCTGGAACATAATATGTATTTGATAAATGCTTATAAAAAGCTCTGCCTCAGAAACATGAAGGCTAATGTTGTTGGTTATAAATAATCTGAATCACTGTCTTCCACATTTTGATAAGCACCTGTAAATGTTGCAAAACAATTCTCTTTACTTCTTTAATATAATTGTTTTCCATAAGAAATAGCTTATTATTCATTCAAGCCTTATTCTAATAAAAATTATTCTTTCATTGCTGTATACTTGAGACTATTTCTCAGTTTCAGAAATTAGTATTGGAATGAAATAAGTTCTGTTTCCCAAGTACCTTCCCTATCCTCCATTCTCTTTAGTTCCCTCCCATTCTTATTGGCCTACATTGATGAAAATATTAATCTTCAGGATGCAATCTAGAAGCAGTGTGGATTGAGCCTTAGAAAGTATAGCAAGGAAGCAGTATATTAGAATTCACCTTTGGCAACATGAATTAGCTCAGTTCACTGGCATTTGGGCAAACTGGCACCATTTCTCCCTTCTCTTCTTCCTCTGATCATGCAGGTAGTAAAGCTTTTACTATAAATAAAAATTAGGTGAAATTCCTCTTTCTTCCTTATTCCACATTTAATCCATCAAATTCATTAAGTGACTTGCACTGTGATGGGTTCTGACTAGGTTACAAGGAGTATATATAAAACCTGCTTTCTGTTCTTTAAGAAATTAAGGTCTCATCGGGGAGTTGGTACAAAATAGAGGAAGTTCAGATATAACATGCAAGTGATATAAGGATTTTTAAGAGGTAGAGGTTATTGCAGTTGATAATTGGAGTAGATGGTACCTAAGCAAATAATTTTCTTCCCAATTTGAAAAAATATTTAGTCCAGCCTGTGTTTTTGTACCTAAGAACAACTGCCAAATAATCAAGTTTAACAACATGGTCTTTTTAGATAATGGCATAGGTAAAAATTATTTAAAAACTTACATTTGAAGGTGACCTTTCCAAAGTACTTTTCTTTCAAATAGATGTTTGTCACCTAGAGCAGAAATTCTATTATACAGCTTCCTAATCACCAAGCATAACCTTGATCATTTTACACAAGACATCTTTGGTTTAGTGTATTAGTTCAGAGTTAGGACAATCAAATTCAATTCACCCTCTGAGAGTTATTAGCTACAAGACCCCAGGAAATTCCTTAAAGGTATTTGCCTTAGGGAACTCCCTGGGACTTGCAAAGTTATAGATGGCTATGATCTACATTGTTGCAGTTTCTTGGGCTACTGAAATCATAAATCTTTCACATACTTAATGTGTTGTGCATGTGCCCATGTGAAGTGAAATGGATGAATGTAATGATGTTTGGAATACAAAAATGTATAGCTTTGCCTACACAGTTGGCTGCTACTTGATGGTCTAATGAAATTTTGGTCAGTAAATTTTAGTTTTTAACTACAGGCTTTCTTAATTCAGATTTGAGTATAAAACTGTAATTTTATTGTAAAAGTTACAAAATTTAAGGCATTTTGTTTGGAATTTTTATAGCTGCAAGAATCTGAAGAACAGTACATACAATCAAAGCAGTCTACTAATGAGTTAGAAGACCATATACAAAAGTAAGATTAAAAGCATTTTTAAAATTCAGTGTTCTGAGCAGTTGTAGCATCAATAAAATAAAAAAAAAATCTATAAGTTGGCTATAAATTGGCAGTTGTTTAAAATAGCAGACATCATGTTTGTGTGTGTGTGTGTGTGTGTGTGTGTGTGTGTGGTTTTTTTTCCCCCATTGCACTATATCTAGAAGGTAAACTCACACTGGAAAAAAAAATTCCAGTGGCAATCATAGATATGGTTCAGTCTTCTTGTTCTAAAGCCTTTTGGTGAAATTTTGACATCAAGGTGTAGTTGTCATAATTTAGTCTTATCACCAAAATTAGTTCCAAATTATTAATAAGTTTTGAAATTGAATATCTTTGAATTAGAATACTGTATGAAATTAAAATTCAGCACATGTTCACATGCCCAGGTGGGCAAATCTCAAGAGCCACAAGTGAGGTTTTATTAGATGAGATTCCAATGGCCTAAGGTTTGTCATCCATTTGCAGGAGACAAATTTTACTTTTTGGCATTTGTTTCTCTTCTCCTATTTTTTCTATTCGTCTTCATAGGAAACCTGGAAAGTGAATCATTATGGGCTGATGATTCAAGCATTACTATCATCAGGCTTCAAGTTTATAGTCCATGTTCATGAACCAAAATATACTTAAAGATTTTTTTCCATGCCCTAAACTATTAAAAACAAACGAATAACCCCCCAAACCTGAAACCTAACATCGTTAACTGACATGTAATTTGAAATAAAAAGGTAGAGAAATTACTTCATAATTTCATAAATTCACTGTTTTGGATAGCTTATAAATTACTCAAAATTACAAAAGGCATGTATCTTTGCTGTTCTGGAAAATCATCTTTTGAGTCCTAAAAACACAAACCTCATGATACTATTACCCAACATTAAAAGAACAAGATAGACACGGGTACAAGATTTGCAGTCCTAGATCACTCCTTTGTGGTCCATATCACTTTTGACAAATGGTGTTCTACCTTCACTAGGGTTCCTTTTTGCTCCAATGATGTATGATTCTAAACGAGTAAATTGCAAATTACTTATTTTCTAATCAAGTCATCTCTCCCAGATCTACCATTAAAAAATGTTTAATGAGTGTCTACCATGTCCCTATACAGTATATCAGCATTAGATACTGCAGTAATCAAGTGGAGGGTGGTATAAAATTAGAAACTTAACTAGAAATGCATGCTCATTGTGCCACAGAAAAAAATACCAAAGAATATAGTGAAGGAAGAGATCATTGTTGTGAGACACCAAGAAAAGTTTTATAGAAGAGGGAGAACTTTGAGTTGGATTTGAGGTTTGGGAAGTGTTATATTGAATCTCTGGGAGCCAGGAGTTCACACTGTGATTTACAGGTGGATCTGTTGGATGTCGGAAAGTTCCCAGAGAGGCTTGCGGACACAGGAGGGGCAGTTGGCCCTGGGGGTATAAAACCACCCTGGCAGCCCTGGCAGGGGTTCTTCCTTTCTGTCCCTGAGACCTGAGATAGTGGATCCTGGTCTTTTATGGGATTGAGACTTGCAGACTCAGCCTTGCAAGCTCCTCCTGTTTGTTCCTGTACCATCAACAACCTATACCCAGACCATCATCTTTGATTCTACTGCCCCTAGAAATTAGGAATTCAATCATCTTAGTTATCTAGGTTTCCCAGGGCCCGTGAGGGATCAGGGAAGTGGGCAGGAGAAGAAGAAAAGGGTGGAAAGGGGTGGATATCTCAAACTGGTTAGGCATATCATCTAGTGAAGAAGAAGCTGAAAGATTATACAGCAGTTTGCCTGCTCTGGTGTGGCTCTGGCCAGGCTGTACCAGAGAGAAGCTAATCATCTTAATTCCTTTACTTGCCTAAAGTTTAGAGATTCATCATTATCAATTTAATTAGGGTCTCCCAATACCTTTATCCAATCCCATTATCCTCCTTTGTTAAATACAATCAAAGTTTAAAGTACCTTCCTGAAGTGGTTATTCAAAGCTTCTTTGGGAAGGGAAAGATGCAGTCAGATACCAACTTTACCTCCCTAAAGAGCCCATTAAAAAATACCAATTAACCCCAGGTGAGTCCTGAACTGTAGGAGCAGAAATGCAGAAGGAAAACATTTGACTTATAACTTATTTATATGGGTATATCATTTGGAGTTTTGGCTTCAGAAGAAATAAAAAAGTTGAAAAAAGAGAAAGAAATGAAGGTAAAGAAATCATTGTTTTTATAATATCCCAAACCAAAGTTAATGAACCCTGGACAATGACAGTTTTGGTGCACTTGTCTGATAGTAGAGAGGTGTAATCAATAAAACTTGGAATTAGCTATAGGAAGTGTGAAGATCTTTTTTAATTTATATAGTTTATATAAAATTATTCTTATGTTGCATATAAATGTATCAGTGATAATGACATTGACAAAATGTAATTACATTTAAAGAACATTTTTAATTATCATTTAAAAAAATGAAATTTTAACTCCCTGCAAAAATTAACCCTTTTTCTGACTAGCAGTCACTAGCTCTACATTGGTTCCAAATTAACCCTTTTTCTGCTGTAACTTTTTCTATCTGTCACTAACTCTGCACTGTTTATAGCTGTCCTATGGATCATTGATCAGTGTGTTGGTAATCCATCAGTCAAGAGAAAAGCCACAAAGTACTCAGATGAACTATCCCTAAAATGTTGAAGGGAACAGTTTCAGCGTGGCTTGGTCAGGATCCCTTCCAACTAATTTCCTGAGTCCAGTAGGGAAGTGCAATTGTACTGCATGTCTGATTAATAACTCTTGACTCTTACCTGAAGACAAACAGAATTATAATTCTTGCCCTGCTTTTTCCTTTCATAGCAAATTTCTATAATCAAAGCAAGTGCCATATCCCAAACAATCAAGTAAGTTGGTAATTGAAATCTTTGAAATTTGAATATACATAGTAGAGTACATTCCACTACTTACCTATACCTCACCCCAAGTATTAATCACTGATCATGGAGTAATCTAATACTATTTTTTTTCTTTCTCCTGATCTCTTACACAACCTGAGATATCCCTGCACAATAAAACCTCTTTTTCTAATACCCCTGCTCCTTCTCCCAAAATGTTCTCCTTTAAAGGTCTTTTCAGACATCACCAACACTAATCCAGGCCAAGGGATGCAGATGGGACCATGAGAGGGTCAATGACCCATGAAGTCCTCTCTTCAGCAAGAAGTCTGATGAGCAAGATTGTCACCCATTTCCCTGTGGACTCATGGCCCCTCTCCAAAATCCATTCCCCCATTTTTTTCTTTTTTTATACATAAAGAAAAACAGGAATGACAGGCCTAAGCCCACTCCTTCCCAATCAAAACTATCAATCCCTCCTTCCAAGTACTTGCTGAAACTGTAGAACAGAAGACCTGTTCTGCAAGACAGAACACTAACACTCCCAGTATCCCAGTTTGACAAATTCAAGAAAAATGATGTGCTTAACCACTACTGACCCTGCACAAGAACTCTTCATTTCTGGGAACAGACACTCCCTGTCTCCTGCCCAAAAACAGCCAATGAAATTAATCCAAGATCATCTAATCCTTTATACCCCATGTTTCCCAAACCCATAAAAACCTATCTCTCCCCCTACTCATGCAGGACCCTTGGCTAACCCTCTTGGTGTTGGACTTCCCTCTTTTCTGCTCTAGATAAACTTTGCTGTGTGATCTTACTCTGGTCTATTGTCTCTTATGTTGGACCTTTATCAGTCAGACTGACATCTGTAAAGTAAGAAGGTTGAATTAAGGGTCTTCCCCTATCAAGGGAAGTTGAAACAGAGGACAAGTCATTTACCTGTTCATAATCTAGAGCAACAGATGCCACTGAAGGAAAATAACAAAATAAAATTTATAGAGGTTGCAAATACAAAGCAATTTGGAGAACAGTTTTATAGCCTAACATTAGAATACTTATATACACATTTCAGCAGGAATGCTTAGAGTATGGGCCAGTGTGCAAGAGCAAGGGGAATGAGAATTGGCCATATGGGAAGGGAAAAGGCCAAAGTTTCTCCAAGATATGTTGGCAAATCTGGCCCCCATTCTATTCTTACCTATTCATTTAACTACTTTTTTTAGTTTATCAAGACTTTGTTTTAGTAATTCCTATATTGAAATAAAATGAGAACTTCCATTTATGTAAATTTAAAAAACTACTTTGTTACAAAATCAGCAGGTATAATTTAGGTAAGATCAAATATTTTTTTCAAATATCCGTATTTGACTTGATATTTGTGAAGATGAGATTGACTCTCCCCTTGCCTATTTTTAAATTTAATCAACTAAAAGCAAAGACACCCCTACTTAAACTAAGGGAGGTTCACAAACCACTTACTAAAGTCGTTTACAGCTCCAGAAGCAACTGACTGCCCCCTGAGCACTGTTAAGCAAATTAAAAGACTGCAATTGTTCCCATGGAATGGAGGAAGGGACAAGAAGTGACATAAAAAAAGTATTTTAAAAGGGCCTAAAAAGTAAAATAAAGTGGTTGAAATAGATCAGGGGGTTCATCACATGTGGTCTCTAAACCCACAATGGATCTAAGGTTAGATTTTGGGATTTCTATAAACTTGGATGGGAAAAGAATTATGTCTAAGATATCTTTATTAACCTTTCTCTTTGTATTTTATTTGCTTCAAAATATTATTCTGAGAAAGGGTCCGTCGGTTTCACTGGCCTACCAAAAGTGTCCATGTGTGCATGTGTATCTGTAGGAGCACGTCTACATAAAAACTTTCACCAGTCCCATGATTTCATCATTGTAAGAAAATGGATGTGAAAATTTCTCCTGTGGATGGTTTATTTAGCTCAAGCGCTGGCAAACTGAGGTTAAACTGACCAAATACCAATCATTCCTGATTTTTCTCAGTGGGAGAATGAAGAATGCTTTTTATAGTCTTAAGTGCAATAAAGCTTTTTTTTTTTTTAAATGCAAAAGGCATTCTTAGCTTTCAGGACAAAAGTAAGTAACATTTGGATTTGGCCCTCACGTACTAGTACTAATAACCCTGCATAACTTTATGAAAATATATATTACGTAAATATTTGAATGAACTTTGTTTTTATGACTAGAGACTTTATAGAGAAAATAAAACATCCTTATCATTAAACTTGTGAGACCAACAATGTATTTGATTCATTTTAAATTTAAAAACAACAAAAAAAGTTTAAGTGTACTGGAGCTTAAAGCAAGTTAAAATAGAATTTAAAATACAGTCAATAATTTTTATTGCACCATTAGATACATTAAAATTCAAATACTGATAGAAAGAATAGCAGCAATGCATCAAAATAATGTCTGCCTAAATTTACTAAATGTTTAAGTCAACATACAATGATATGAAATAGAAAACAAAGCACAACCTTTAAAGAAGAGCTCACTAAAGGGTTATAGTCAATGTAGTGATTTCTAGAGCACCTGCAACAACTGATGAATGGGGGAGCAGTGCTAAAAATATAAAGAAATAAAGTTTTTAATACCTATATAAATCTATATATTTACTTATATATTCATAATAGTACATATTAAAACTTATGCCAAATACATTTTCTGATACATTAGCTTTTTCACATTAACATTTTTAATGGAAAGCCATTAAATATTCTGTAAACATAGATCATTTCCTAAATGTACATCACTTCTTCCTTTAAAGCATGCATTTTTTTCTTTAAAACATCTAAGTATTCTTAAATTGCTCTGGAAACTGGATGCCGAGTCAAATTTGACATTCTTCTTTACTCATCAGTAGATTCTATAAGAGAAGACCAACAAAATTCAGATTCAAGTTCATGGCAGTAGTTGAGAGAAAAAAGGAGGAAGAAAAATTTTATTAATATTATAGACACATTGATTTTTAGTTATTTCAGTCATCTATAATTCTTCATGTGACTTTATCCTTATTTGAGGTTTTATTGGCAAAAATACCGGAATGGATTTGCCATTTCATTTTTCAGCTCATTTTACAGATGAGGAAAGTGAAGCAAACAAGATAATGTGACCTTCTCAGGGTCACACAACTATGTCTGTGACTGGAATGGAATTCACATCTTTCTGACTCCAGGCCAAGTGCTCTATCCACTGTAGCGCATTGTTGCTGCCCAATATATATATCAATTTTTTTCTACTGGGACTCATTGATCTTCATCAAAGCAAGACATTATGGGTGTGAGAATCATATAAAGGCCTGATGGTTCAACTTAGAACTTAGTTTAGTTTTAGCATTTCAAAAGCACTTTGAAGTTCAGTGTCTTCCTCCTGGTCTCATGGGTGGGATGTATCACACGGAGGACTTGAACTCAAGAGTCTCCTTGGAGACCTCTCACTATGTGTCAGTCATTATTACTTTACTTAAGCTACATGTTGATTTTGGAGCAACCCACAAAATCATGCATAGAATTTTTCTATTTCATTCTCTGCAATAGAAGTTGGTATAAAGGCAGCAACAATCATGATAGTTTTGGTGGTCTGTTTGCTTGTGCCTGGGTTATAAACTCTATTTCCTATTTCATTATGTTTATGTTTTTACCTTTGCCTTCACTATGAAGCCAGCCATGCTAATTATCTTATTTGTTTATTTGAGGAAAATGTGAGCCACACTTCCATTGAGCTGCAGCTTCTTTCTGTTTCCTGCTTTAATTTATAACAAGAGTGTCAATGTGGCCATTACCTACAGCACTAGTAGATCGATTTGTTGGTCATTGGACACAGATTGTACCTGAAGATTCTAATAGTGAAACTGAAATTTCTAGATGGGTTTTGAATTATGGGGTTCTTAGTATTCTTTGCCCCTTGTCCCACCACTCTCCTGTAACCGCTGTGGAATCAGAGAATAAGCTGGAATAATAGAATCTCAGACGTGGATGTGGCTTCAGTGGCTCCCTCATCCACTCAGTTCTTGAGCTGGAATCTCCTGGGCTGCATCCGCAACAAGTGCTGCTTAGCTTCCTACCTGAAGACCAGCAGGATCTGCACACAGGCTACACAGGACTGAGGGCCAGTTTTACGTGTTTCAGGGGATGTTGTGGCCAAAGGCTTCATTACCTACCGACCAACTGTGAGCCCCTGAGCCTCTCTGGAACTGGCCAGGCTTCTCTTAAGAGAGCAGACAGGTGATCTCTGAGATTGTAGAAAGAAAATGCTGGGTGTCTAGAACTTCACTGCCATAGAAGCAACCGTGGTTACTTCAAAGTGATAGAGAGGAGGGAGGTGATGCTGAACTAGCACCCTTGTGGGAGTTTTTCAGTATATTTAAAAAATCAATTATAGCATCAAATTATAACATTTAATTTATACAATATGGACATACCTTCATTATGTTCCCTAGCTATATTTTTTTCCAACTCCTGCTGCAAATGAAATAACATAAAAATATTATTCAGAATAATGAGGTAAATGAAGAATAAGTAATTTGGGATAATACACAGAACTCAAAAAATCATTTAAAAATTGCTGACAGATAGATATTAATTTAGTTTGACTACTAGTCATATACTGACTTAGCAAAGTAGTACAATTATTAACAAATTCAAGAGTTTATTATAATTCAATGTATACAAAGAAACACGTGAACCATGGTTTCACGTGTTTAACATAGTAATCATGTACTCCAAGCAAATCTTACTGTTGTGTAAATAGAATCCCCTCCCCCAACTCCAAGTTCGTCCAACCTCCCTGTGTGGCTGGATGTTATGTGAATGCTCCAAACAGAGGTCACAGGTGAGGAGCCCCAGGAATATGACCAGGAACTAAAGGTTACGGGCCTGGGTCCAGAGAGATGATAAGGGTGTGTATGGGCCACATTGGCTCTCTCTATTCCCTTGGACAGTAGCAGTGGAGGACCACGGCTGAGAGAGAAAGCCATGTGGAGAACTACGTGGTTAGAGTTAGGTTAGAATTAGGTTTAAATCTCTATATATCTGTTTTCTCTATTTCAAGTGATTATTAATAAACTCTATGGAAAATAAGAACTTGGAGTTTTTTATTTAATTATAGCACGTTTTCCAATTTCTATTTTTGCCAATATAATTTTTCTTTGAAAATAAAATTAACTTCTGATTCTGTATTTTAAAACAATTCCAAATATTAATACTTGACTTCATTAAGCTACTGACTCTCATCACAAAATGAATACTTACAATTAGCAAAGTGGAAAACAGATGTCTGGAAATGATTAAGTATAATACAAAAATTCTTAGAATGGGCAGTGAATACTAAATGAAAACAGTTCCTGCATTTTCTATTACAATTGAAATATTCCTTAAGCCAGCTAGGAACTTTGATTAACTCTGATTTCAATTAATTTTCTAAACCCATACTTTGTGATTATGTAGATTTTAGTAACAAATCTAAGAGAAATTCTGCCTACCACTTTAACTCATATAAAAAAAGGAAAGAGATTGGCGCTAGACTTCCAATTTATTTAACAATTTCATAGAAGTGAGAAGAGGAATGAAATGAGACAGAACTCTATATTAATGAAAGTTGCATAATTGCATTTGCAGAAGACAGATGAAATAGGACAGTATAGATAGGAGGTAAATGTTGCTACATCAATATAAAGCTCATGGGGAAAGCATCACTGAAACATCATATATAAGATGTTTCTATTTAAATTTACACTCAGGAAAAGTGATTTCTCACCAAATTTATAATAGTAAATGCACAAAAGACCTAGCCAAGTAGTGCTCAAATGTCTGTTGTTGTTCCAATAATAATATTGGAAACTTCTTTTGTCCTCTCAGTAAACTTGGAGTTAAGAGAGAAGAGCTATATTTATTTCCCAGGATTCTGTGTAAGATATTACTTAAATACCATTTTTTGATAGCTTCATTACTTGAACAGGTCTTAGATAATGAAAAACTTGAGATTGGATAAAACCTTTAACAAAAAGATTTTAAGTTGTACATTAATATGTGCCATAGTAATTTTTAAAAAGGTGATATATTAAAGACAAATGTCCTGTTCAGAATCCTGTACAAAAGGCTCTCTTCATATGTCTAGCACACACATGTAAGCTATCTCTGTGCCTCTTTCTCAATGACATATGTAGACACACAGGTCAAGAGGAGCCTAGTTAACTTGATGGGGTTGAAAGATAAGGATTTTGTTCCGGATTTGAAGATACCAAATACAGATGGTGTGACCTCATTCATTTAAACTATGTTTGGCATTTTGGTCACTTCTTTCTGGGATATGGTATTTGCTTTAGGTGCCCTTTGACACCTTCCTGGGCCGTCCCAATGTCTCTGCTGCCTTTTAAAGGCCCAGTTCAGGGGGATGGCTCAGATCCACACCAGCCAGGCCCCAACCAATCGTCAGTGTGGAATCCATAGGACACTAAGTAGCCCGGAAAGAGACATTCCTTACTTTTTGGATAATGAGCAAAAACCCAAATATGGCATCACCAGGCACATTCACAGGTCTGGAGAGAGATCCTCAAAGTCAGAACAAAGGTCTTACTCTTTAACCCAATTAGGTATATTTCTTTGGGTGATTTCTCTCCCTCTGGCTCATATGTGTATATACCTACATATGTATGGACATAAGTACATCTGTATGCATGTATAGAAATATATACACATATACATATATATATATTTAGAGGCCTTTGGTGTACAGAGAGTGATATTCCTGCCTTCAAATCTAGCAATAACATACTTTTTCCCACTGAAATATATCTATGTATTTAGGTAACCCATATTTATAATTCTAGACTTTATGTTGGCTTAATTAGAAAAAGATTTCATTATAGAAACTTGTAATCATTATAATTTTTCCTTTTTTGATATCATAAGCCTAATGATAAGATTCCAATATGGAGTCACAGGCTAAGTGGTCCTAATGCCCATAAATAAGATGGTCAAAAACAGTCAAGTTTGTACTTATCTACTGTTCTTACCCAAGGTAACCCAGGCTCAGCAGCTAATGTTCACAACTTCTTACTGGAAAAAATTCCTGGCCATCTGCAGCAATCTCAGTTCTTTCTTTTGCTGCCTCGGATAGTCAACTCTGATCAATCCTCTCCTGATTTCTGGGTCCCACAAAGAAACTCCCTCTACCTCAGCCTCACTCTATCCTAGTGTCCAGAGGTGACCCCAAGATCTTCACCATCTGGATCTTTTGTTGGAATGCCTCCTCCTACATTTTGGCATGGATTACCTCTTCTGCACCAAGACCATTTTTAGGGTACTTGACTTCCCTACTTGAACCCCAGCTTTGACATTTCCCTTCCTTGTGAGCTGGGCGAGTTTCTTGCCTCGTTGGGGATGTACAAGGATGTCTATATATTGGCACAGTGAGAATTTGTATGGAGGCTTTGTTGCTTTGTTTCCCCCAGTCTGCTGTCCTACAGAATAATAAAGCTCATGTTTGTATCCATTTCTGGAGTACCAATTTCCTGTAAATAGCCAATCCTATATCTTCACTTTTACCCAAACTGTGACACCAAACCAAGCAACAGTTCACCATCTAAAAACTGTTTATAGGAATTATAAAAAAAAAGGTATAGTTCTTGAAAATTATAATAAAAGGCATTTTTATTGTTATGAGTATAATATGTAACTTTGTAACAGCTGGGTAGCTCAGTGGATGGAGAGCCAGGCCTAGAGACAGGAGGTCCTAGGTTCAAATCCAGCCTCAGACACTTCCCAGCTGTGTGACCCTGGGCAAGTCACTTGACCCCCATTGCCCACCCTTACCACTCTTCCACCTAGGAGCCAATACACAGAAGTTAAGGGTTTTAAAAAAAGAAACTTCGGAGGATTTTGGGGGAATCTAGTAGTAGCACATGGAAATAGCCCTGGGTATAAATTTCCATGGGCACTTATTCCTAACATAGGGATCACAGCAGTAGATTCTGTAAAGAATTTGTCCTCGGAACTTGAGGGATTGGCTCAGAATACAGCAGCTACTATTTTACATACATCCTCATGGTTTTCATGGATAGCCACATGGTTTAAGTGGTGACTTATTACAATTCATTTTTAAATGGGTCCTAATCATTTGTGGAATTCTTATCCTTGTTAAGTTAATTATAAACTCTTGTTTTACTCGGTTTTCTAAATTTTAACCTGCTTCTAAGCAGATGATAATGTTTTCCTTTAGATATAACTTTTAGGCATGAACTCTTCCAAGCTACTACAAACATTTTGGATCCTATTCAACTTCCTGTCTCATTGTTCTCTGTAAGTATTCAAGGACAACCTGTTCCTTTTCCATCTGTGAGAACTATTTTATTCTATTATCTGGTTCCTAATTTAATCTTGGTGGACTTTTGCTCTGCAAGGACTTTATTATTTTTCCTAAAGACAACAGTGGAGCAGTATAAACCCTGTAAGTATGGATGACTCTCCTGATGTTAAACTTGCCCTAACATCAGGCATCATCAGTAGGAATAATTCTGCTCCTGAACTGCAAAATCCACAACTTTCCAATAACACAATTGTCAGAACCATGATGAGTTTGGTGTTGTTCTGGTGTCACTTTTGTTGGCAAGCCATGATGTAGGAGTTGTTACTGTTCTGATAAGATCCACACTAGCATTTTGGTCAGGACGTCTCCAAAAAGACCTGCCCAGACCCTAACGATCATGCTAAGGTAGAAGCAACCCTTTTTTGTTGCTATTGCAGAGTGCAAAAATACGTTGCAGTGGGTCTGCAATTAAAATTCTGTACGTTAGTTTAACAAGGAGCCATATATGGTCCTCCATGTATACGGCGTTCCTATCCTTCATTCTTTGGCATATTACAGCAGCCCAGTTGTGCTGCCATTATGCTAACATATAATTTTATTTTCATTTTATTCTCAATTTCGTAACTTTACTAACCCTAATCAATGTCATTGTACTCACATAAATTGTACCCATTTCTATTGTTAGGGTGCCTTCCTTTTTGTAGCACCCCTAGACTGTAAATGATCCATACTTAAAATGTTCACATTTTTCTTTGAATCAGAGGAGGGATAATGTGAATGTGAAATCCTCTAACCCCCACCATGATTCCATGATATTTTATATATTCTCTCTCTTGTTCTGTTATTGTTCTGGGCTTTTAAAGCCCTTTGAAATTACCATCAAGGTTGTCTTAGAAGACAATCCAGAAGACAATTGCTAAATTGCATACTCTGTATAACATGGCACTCTGTCAAGTCACTTCTGATTCCTCAACCCTGTATGTAAGGGTTCTGATCTGTTTGGGGTTCAAAAGTGCCTTTATAAGGGATCTGATCTCAAGGCCCAAGGCCAGAGTTGTGAGACTGGAGCCCTCTCTCAATAAATATATGTTTCAGCTAATAAATTTTCACCACAATATGCATAGGTCCTTGGGGTAAGTGATCATTTTTATCTTTCCATTTTTGAACTCTTCCACTCTCCTTCCAATATCTCTCCCTCATGATTTTTCTCCTAGTACAAACCTTTTTTAATCTTCTCTTTTTCTGATTTTGTGCAAACAAGCTTTTAGTGATTCTGCTTAGTGCTATTAGTGGCACAAACACTTCATGCACTTCCTCATCTTATACACAATTGATAGTAAGTTCCTCACCCAACCCTGTACCCACTTCTAGAAGCCACTTCAAAATATTGTTTTCTTACCAAATTTAACTAATTATATAATATCTAACTTCAACTTCTCCACATGAAATACTTTATTTTATTATTTGCTTGTTGGATGCAGATATATTTCTCGCAGATCCTTTGGGGACTTTCAGAGACACACTTAACCAAGGAAAAGATCAACAACATAGTTAGCAAGTTCACTGTAGAGAGCTGAAATAAATGTTTTCTACTCAGAGAGTATGAAGAGTTTCCTCTTAGAGAGAAATGAGAATTCTACGGAAAGTAAAATAAATGTTTTTATGTAACATTTTCTCCAAAAGGACAACCTCACACTATACTTGCCCAGTTTATGCTTCTGTCTTGAGATAAGATAACATGGGCAAATACAGTCAACTAAATTAAAATTTTTATGCTGGAGTACACTTTTTAAATTCAGAAATGATATAATTGTAAATAATGACAAAATTCTAAGATAGAAAAGGTACTATAAAAGTACTGTAAAATATTATGACTGTCATAGCAATTATTTTTATCCTCTCTTCCAATTATTATTGCTATGAGTTATAATATTTTATTATCCATTTAAAAAGCTCTTTATTTAGATGCTAACAATATGGGAGAATAAAGCAATATTTGGGACTAAAGGTATAATATACATTCTATAAAGCACTGATTTTGATTGAGGTAAGTCTAGAAAGTGCAAACTGATATAAGTTTTATCCTATGAGGGTATGTGTGTGTGTGTGTTTGAACTCTGGAAAAAAGAGAGGACTTGGCCTTCTGAAATTTCTCAGTATTTCCCCAAACATCACACAAACACAAAAATTTAGCTTAATCACATCACCCATATCTTTTGTACTGTACATCTCATTGTTGACAGGAGAGTATTCAATGCAATTTACTCCCTTCCCTAGAGGTCTCCCACACTGAGATTATATTTTTTCTCTTCATTTCATTTCCTGTTCTCATGCTTGATGTCTTTGAGGAAATAGCCACCAAACCTTTTGTGATTCTTTATATGATACCTACTAATAAAAATGTTTCCATTCTTCATTTTATATGCACTTAATAAGCACAAGCATACTCATTGCCCTTTTCTTGTCTTCACAGTTCATTCCCTTGTATTTAGTTGTTTCCTATATAGAGCTGTGAGTTAATCTCCCTCAACTCATTCAAATAAAAGAGGAACTTTTCTGCCATCCACATTTCTGACTGCCTTTTGCCAGGAGACAGGGAGACCTACCAAAGTTTACTCTTTCAAGTATTTAAAATTCTAGCAATCTATGGCACAGCTCCAGTTAAATGTTTTCTGAGAACTAACATCAAAGTTACCATAACCCATCATCATGGAAACCCCCCGACCTTCTCTAACTTCCCCATTTCTGTTCATGATATTGACATTTTCCCAGGTTCACAGCCTTAAAAATTCAGTTCTCTCCTTTGCTCTCTGTAGCCAAGTAATCACACTATACTGTTCAATCTTACTCTAAAATGAACTAGGTTAGTATTTCAACTTTTCTACTTTCACAGTCACTTGAGTTCATTTCATCCCTTTTAACTTATTAAATCTACATCAATTTGCCTATAACATGCCCCTGCTCCAGTTAATCTACAATAATCACAAATGGGTTTCCTAAAATACAAATTATCAAAAAATTATATCCTTCATAAGAAGCTACAATGACTCCTTTATACAAATCAAATCCTAAAGCCTATCATTTGAGGCCTCCTCTGACACTATCTTATAGAGAATAATTCATGTTCCCTATTAGACACCCTCTGCCAAACCTCCCTCTCTAAAGTCCTTGCTTGCATCTTTACTTCCTCCTCCCTCATCTCTTTCAGAGTCTTTTCCTTCCTCCTCTCTGTCAATCAAAATGTGACTTTATCATTAAGCCCTAGTTATCATCTCTGCCATGATGTCTTTCTGGATTTGCCATATCTTACTCTGCCATTTCCCTTTGTATCCCCCCACAGTCGTGTTTACAAGTTGTGCAAAAATGTGATTATAGGTGACGATGGAATCATCTTTCATGTGCCTGTGTCCTAGCTCACACTTGGAGTCAATCACGTTGTAGAGAGGCAGCTTAGGTGCTCAGTCCTTGTCTGAAGTCTGTGACATTTTTGAAATATCTCTTAATTCCTAGGACAGCATATGGTACAATGGCATTTGCTCAATGAATGATTGCTTGATTAAATAAATGAAGGAATGAATGGCATTTTGAAGTTGGTAAGGAATTGAGGGGTAAAGTGGAAAGTGCATGGCTTGAAAGTTAGGACTGTAGGATTCTATTTTTGACTTTGTTACTAACTAGTTGTGAAACCATGGTTAAGTTACTTGGCCTCTGTGGCAATCAGTTTCCTCTTATGTTAAACAAGGGATTAAACCAGATTATTTTCAGGTCCCTTCCAGCTCTACAATTCTACAATTCTAACACCACACAGGCATTGGGATTAAATTAATAAATCAGTAAATCTGAAATGTAATTTTAAAAGTCACTTAACACCAAAGTTTTAAAATCACTTAATAGAAAATACCATTGAATCCTTGGGTGATTCTCTATCTTCCTTCTCTTCCAATTCTAATGCTGACATCATATCTGTAAAATATAAATGGGAAAAAATCACATTAATAATTAAAATACATACTGTTAGGACATGAAAACTCTTCAAATATATGTCTAGTTATCATTACTTCAATGGAAACTAAATGAATGTGAGAACAAAAAAAAATTCCAGAGAAAAAAACAATTAAGAGCAATATTTGGATTTAGCAATTATGGGTAAAGTTGGGTCTTTCAAAGAAAGAAGTTAGGGGGTAAATAATCATTTTATATGAGTCTACGTAACAAAAACCAGTTTCTCAAGAAAGACCAGAAAGAATGTTTATATTTAACAAACTTCATAGTCAGGTCAAAACCCATCAGTTATAGGTTCAAAATGACAATTAACAAAAGTTTTGTAAACACGTTCTACCACTTGAGAGAGAGTAGCATAACACAGTGGATGCAGGGCCAGCTTTGGAATTAAAAAGATCTGGGGGTTCAGGTCCCAATTCTGACAGATTGCTGTGGTACTAGGGGCAGGACACTGAACCTCTCAGTGCCCCAGGCAACTCTGTAAGAATATAGGCTAGAGAACAGTTGCCAGTCTGCATCAGTAAAGGTCTCCTCATTGGGAATTCCTTACAATGGCAGAATCACAGGTCCTGTCAAAGCAATAATTTACTCCTAACAGTTTACTTCTGTGATGTACTGCAAGCCTCAGGTTCACTGGGAATATCAGGAGTTTCATGATGTATTTGTTCTCTAGTTCCATTATCAATTAATGTGCCATCTTTTTTTTTCTTCCTCTTCTGTATCTATTAATTTTTCCTATAATTAATGAGAATGAAATGTACAACGTCCTCAAAAGACTTTCCTTAATCTATTGCTATCATACACAATGCAAACCTGTTTAAAACATATTTGCCAGATGTTGATGGACCTAACAAGCAAATCACACAAAGAATTAGATTTTCCAATTATTTAGTTTAGACGTGATTTATTGAAAAACTCTTGTCCATAAGTAGAAATATTAATTTATAGTATTATATATGCTGACAAATATTTTACTCAACAAACTCAAATACTAGGAACTGAGGAAATTAAAAGAATAAATAAACAATTCCTGTTTTCAGCAATAATCAAGGGAAGATCAGATACCCTCTGATGGGAGGGTTGAGTCCTGAACTCCCAAACCTCCATTTAAGGAGGGAGCTCAGTACAGACATCTCATTTCTTGCCTGGCTATACTACTTTTTGACTTCTTTGACTTCTCCCCCATTCCCTAGGAATCTTAATGTAAAATCTAATCACCCTGCAAGATTCCATAAGGCTTGGTACTCCACCTCATCACTACCCTCCATTCTCCTGATTTGAGGGGAGAGACACTAATTTCAAAACTTCCATTTAAATTAGGGTCTTGGCACAGACAATTCCTCATTTCTCACTTGGCTACACTATGTGAGACTTAGCTGACTTCTATACTGTGTTTCACAATGGGGCAAATTTCCCCTAACCCTTGATTCTTGATTTTTCTTTTATGATGTATGTTGTTTTCCTCCACTAGATTGTAAACATTTTGGAAGCATGGACTGTCTTTTTTCATATTTATATCCCTGACACTTAACACACTGCCTGGCACACAGTAGGCACTTGACAAATGTTTACTAAAATATATGTATTAATATAAATATGAGAGGAATCTGTGAAATGTATTAGGGCAAATGAGCTACGAGGGTTTAGAAGGATCAGTGAAAGCTTTAAATAGGTGGTGTCATTTGATTTGACGCTTGAAAAATGGAAGATAAAATTTCAGTAGACAAAGAAGAGGGCAAGGAGAATATTAAAAACATAGGAAACAATGGAAAGGAAAGGTCCTGAGGCAGCTAGGCTCAGAACTCATTTAGGAAATGATGGGTAATTCAGCTTGATGGAAATATAGATACATGGAGAGGAGATAGTTTTAACTTTAGTTTCATTACAATACTAATATTCTAAATATTAGAATTCAAGTAGAATTCAAGTAGATTAATAACACTTTTAGCTTTTCAAAGGATTTTTCAAAAGCTAAGAAATTAAAGTGACTTGTGGATGTCTTATATCAATTAAATTATAAAGTTCATGAGGCCTGGGACCAGGTCTTGTCTGTTTCTGAGTTCTTTATAACACATTGACTTGCATATAACATATATTTTACTAATGTGCACTTAATTGAAATTATTAAGATCTGGGATTTTTATGTCTGTTATTAAAAAATGATAGAAAAACTGGAAACAAAGTTATAGAATTTGAGACGGCTACCTTCTCCCCTCCCTCACTTTTATATGAGGTCTACAATGCAGTATAGATTATGTAGTCCCTGAAAGTTTTGGAAAATAGATTTATTAAAAATAGGATAGAAAATTAAGGATAACACTAAGATTGGTATTGAAGTTTTGATTTTTGTTCTATTTTTTGATGATTATTATCTTAAAGAATCAGTGTCAATCTAAAGAACAAAAGGAGGAAAGTTTAAAATTGGTCACACAAAAAAAGGAAATTCCATTTGAGAGATTTACAGTTGTTGAGATCAAAATTAATAAGTTATGATGAAAAAATTCTGGAATAATGTTTTTGTACTGTTTTTAAAAAGACTGTTAGGGATAGTGCATGTGTGTTTTAAACGAGAGCAAATCTACATGCTAATTGAAACATTTAAAATTCCTTCCCTCTCAATAATTCTATTATTACTGGAAACTTTTTTTAGGTTATGATCAACTAAAAGTTCCACTTTCATTAATTTTATACACAAGTAAAATATATGGTAGCTAGTTGGATTGAAAGAAAATCTAGTTATTATGGCCTAAAATATTTTTCACATGTTCTTCTTGCTGTAATGAACCTAGGAAAGCAGAATAACTAAGTTTTAGAACTTTAAATTTAAATGGACTAGACTAGGTAAGCTTTGAGATTTATTCTAGATTTAAATCTTGTACTTCTATGAAAAAGTAATTTTTTTACCTTGAGAGAAGTGGCATATAAATTTGCACTTATGTCTCCATAAATATCAATTATAACTGACACAGGGAATTCTATAGAAATGTTTCCTTTTTTTTTTTTTTAACCCTTGTACTTCGGTGTATTGTCTCATAGGTGGAAGATTGGTAAGGGTGGGCAATGGGGGTCAAGTGACTTTCCCAGGGTCACACAGCTGGGAAGTGGCTGAGGCCGGGTTTGAACCTAGGACCTCCCGTCTCTAGGCCTGACTCTCACTCCACTGAGCTACCCAGCTGCCCTTGTTTTCTTTACTTATTTTAGATTTAGCTTCATTTCTATCATACTTAGTAGTATGAAGAGAGTTAGTTGATTATTCAAACCCTTTTTTTCCTTTATATTTTCAAAATCTTCACTTTGACTTTCTTCTCATTCCTCTGTATCTACATATTCTGGTTCATCTTCCCCATCTATATCATCCTGGTCATCTTGACTGAATTCCTTCTCTTCTTCTCGTTTCTTCTCTTCTTCACTTTCTTCCTCCTCTACCACTTTATCTTCATAGTCTGCTAATTACTCCTCCTCTTGTCTACTTACCAATGTGTCTTCTTCCTGAGGGTTCAAACATGAATTCTCTGAACCCATTGAAGCTTTATGATTTTAATATTTAATATTTTAATATTTAAAGCCCATGAGTTTTCTTTTGATAGGTGTGGGAGCAGTACAAAAGATCAGGGTCTTCCTTTCCCGATGTACCCCAGAACATAAAACTTCTGGGTAGTTCGGAAGTCAGGGGCTTTCCATTCAGCAAGGCTGTGGAAACAAGCCTAGTGCACCCTAGATTGCAAGGACTTTGGGTAGCCACTAACTTAGAAGCAGTAAGACATATAGTCTGCTCCCCAGTATGAGAAAAGCAAACATTTTCCTTTCCCCAAAATACTAGATGTTCAGCCAAGAAAATAATACAAAAGAGTTCTGTGAAAAGAACATACAATATTCCATACAAAGCTGGGTCATACATTGATATGTTACCTGTGATTTATTATCCTATAGAAAACACTGCTTAGAGCCATTAAGGCAACCTACATCCATTGTTTCCGTCTTGTAAATCACTGCCAATCATTGTTCCTGCAAAAGGCATGGCACTTTCCTGCCAACTGTGCACCCCAAATCAATAAACAAAGTCACTGCCCAGTCCTCCTGAGCCTGTCTGCATTCAAACCAAGACTAAACCATCAGACTTGTTTAGGCAATCCCATCTCAACCCATCTGCTCCAAAAGATTTTCCCATCATATCATTCTTATCATTTATTTTTAATCGTTCCCATTCTACTAGCTCATTCCCTACTGCCTACAAACATATCCATGAACTCTCACTAGACCCCTGCTCTCATCTCTCTTCTGTCCTTTGTAGCACCCTAAATCATTGATAGCATATCCTACTGCCCTTCGTACTACAAGCTGTCAGAGGCATAAATATCAACTACTAAATTATAGACAGAATAAAAGCAGACTTCTCAAGGAATTTTTAAGGCAGTGGTTCCCAAACTTTTTTGACCTACCGCCCCCTTTCCAGAAAAAATATTACTTAGCCCCCTGGAAATTAATTTTTTTAAATTTTAATAGCAATTAATAGGAAAGATAAATGCACCTGTGGCCATCACCACCTCCCTGGGTCGCTGCAGCACCCACCAGGGGGCGGTAGCGCCCACTTTGGGAATCACTGTTTTAAGGCAAGGGGCTATGAAATTGGAACACAATATTCACAAAATAAGGAAGAACGTATCAGAAACCTAAAAGTATCTAGCAAATAAAACACAGCATGTTCTATAAAAGTAGGAGATGGTTATCTCAGAAAAAATTGTGGATAGAGTATCAGGTCTGTATTCAGGAAGATCCAAGTTCAGATCTTGCTTTAGACACTGTGTGGACCTTAGGCAAATCACTTGGCCTCTGTTGTTTCAGTTTCCTTATTTTAAAAATGTAGATAACAGCAGTTATCAAATGAAATAATAGTTTTCAAATGCTTAGCACAGTACCTGACACATAGTAAGGGCACTATAAGTGCTATCTAATATTATTATTAATCACACATATCCCATTACTTATAATGCTTTTTTACTTGGAAAAAGTAAACAAAAAAGGCAATACAACTGATATTTTATGAATACCTTACTTGATTCAATGGTTGTTCAAAAGAGATGTTCGATCCCCAAGGATGTATATTTACAGAAATTACTATAATACTAAGCACTGTGTGAAAAACAGGTAGTGTGAAGCAAATTAAAATATTAATGAATATCAGATGAAGGAGAGCTCACTTCCATAAAGGAAGGGAAAAATGGGATCAAGAAAGATTTCTTGGAAAAAATATCCTTTTACATGTTAATTTATAGTGCCAAAAATTAAACAGCAGGAAAAAAATAATTTAAGAACCAGGAACTATATATGAGAAAAGTCACAAAGGTTGGAAAGTGTAAGGCACAGCCAGAAGAATAATAAAATTTCTTTGGTGCTTAAGATTTCTGTAGGCAAGCAGTAGAAAGTGAGGTTTTAGATTTATACCTCATTCCATACACTACAATAAAAACTAATTAAATTATTAATTTAAATGTTTAAAATTAAGAGCTGTAATAAATGGAATAAAATTCTTTTTACCAACTATAGAAGATACTTTTGTCAATGGAAGACCCAATGGAGACAAAATAAATAGATTTAATTCTAGAATGAAATCTGTACAACAAAACATTGTTTCTAAAATTAAAATGATAGAAAAGTGTTGGAAAAATATTTTAAACAAGTATATAAATTAAGTTGGGTAATGATAGTAATATACACCACCAATCCTCAACATTCATCTAACTTTTGTGACTTTAAGCATTTTCCTGATTTTAATAACCTCATTTTCACTTACACATTGGCAATTGCAACACATTCTCAGCTATACACAGTAGAGAAAGAAATGAGAGGCACAAGGCTACAAGTTTGTGGAGGGGCTGGTATCCTACTTCACTGGTCTTGTTCACTCTACCCTTGTAAAAAGTTCCCTGTGCTTTCATTTGCAAATATTTTCATTGTTGGCCTTTAAACTGAAGTCTTGTGTTGCACTTATTTCCCCAAAGTGTACTACAAGTCTCTTGGGGTCCTCTGAACAAGGGCATTATATAAATATATTTCATTATCACACAGAACTTTTATGAACATAAATTAGGATGAAGATAAATTATTTAAAAATTTAAGGCAGAGATGTTAAACAGAACCTTTACAAATCATACTGCAATAAAATTGTAATCAATACTGGGATCACAAAATGCCATAGCTTAGAAAAAAAATATTTACTAAGTACTTAGTCCATGTCGGACATGGTGTTAAATGCTGGGAATACAAATACAAGCAAGAGGAAAGACAGTCCTTTCCCCTTTCCCCCCAACCTCAAGGAATTTAAATTCTAATGAGAAAACAAAACATAAAAGGAAGCTAGGAAGGGTGAGAAGAAGGTAGCTACCTAGAAAAGTATTTCAGAAGGATACTTTACCTGAGTACTAAAATCTAATTCTTCTTCTTCATCAAGAATCATCAGGCCCAGGTTTATCAGAAAATCTTTTAAGAGAACAAAAATACTTAACTTTATTTCCAGAAGAGAATCACCAAAAAAGCTTTTGAGTTGTTGCCAGGTGTTTTACCACCAGATGACACACTACAAAGGATGACTTAATAGAGCAGAGTATGGAAATTATACCTATTCCATGATTCAATGGGGCAGAAAGGAAAATACTGTTGTAGAAGCTATCAGTGAGTCTCTCGTGCAGAATAATCTCACTTCCTAGTCTTATATTCCTCTAAAGTTAGTAAGTGAGGACACTGGGACATCATAAATCATGAAATCACAAAAAACTCAGTTATGTGTACCATGTCAGTACTCTCTGTGCCTTCCTTACTAAAGTTTTCTGCCAAACAATTTCACAGTGAGTCTCCTCTTTCTAGAGATTACCTTCAACAGATTTCAACCCTAGATATGAGTAGGAAATACATTCCAATTTCAGGAAAGTATACTTATTTAAAGTAAAAACACTCAATGCAATATAAATTTAATGAAACTCAGTCAAATAATATTATATAACAGTAAAAACTATTTGCAAAATAGTTTAGACATATTCATAATGTCTTCTTGATTTAGAGTGTCGGTGTGCCTATCTGCAAATATTCATTGTGCACCACTGTCTTCAAAACCTACATTAAGACTTATCTCCTAATAGAAGACTTTCAGGAATCATGTAAGAGGAGAAAAATCACTGCAGATTGCTCAAAATATTTGCCTGGTTACCATGTGTTCAAGAAATGAAACGATCAGTCTTTGTCTTTGTTACTGGTAGCACTTCTGTACAATCACTGTCCTGTTTTCAGGGGATTTCACTTTAGTACCTTTTAGCAAGGTGTAATTTCCATCCTTATCTCTTTTAATCAGATCTTTTTTTTCTTTAGCTTTGTCTGATAATATGATTGCTACTCCTCTTTTTTGGTTGTTTGGTTTTTTTTTTAAATTTAGATGATGCACAATAAATTCTGCTCCAGTGTTTTGCCTTTGTGTGTTTCTTATAAACAAATATAGTAGGATTCTGGTTTTTTTTATCTACTCTGCTATTTACTTCTGTTTAATGGGTGAGTTCATCCCATTCACATTGACAGTTATGATTACTACCTGTATATTGCTCTCCATCTTATTTTCCCCTTTTGATCCTGCTCAATTTCCTTTAACTCAGTTTCTCCACACCAATATTTTGCTTTTTATCAACCCCCCCATCTCCCTCTCCCTCCAATTACCTTCCCCTTCCCTTGTCTAAAACCCTGTAAGGGTTTTTAAAAAATTAAATGAGATATTTCTTATTTTCTTCTGTTTTTTTTTTAATTTTTTTGATTTTGTTTTATTGGTTCTTGATCTCATGAAATCATTAGCTTCAAGTTGCTCAATTCTAATTTTCAAAGCCTGATTTTCCTCCATCAGCTTTTGTGCCTCCATTTTCATTTATTCTTGGATTGCTTTCATTTCTCTTCCCCATTTTTCCTCTGCCTCTCTTACTTGGTTTTTGAAGTCCTTTTTGAGCTCTTCCAGGATGTGAGTCCAATTCTTATTTTTCTTTTGGACTTTGAACATATTTTCTTTGCTTTCATTGGCCCCTTCTGTGTCTGCACCTTGCTCTTTGTCACCATAAAAATTCTCTATATAGGTAGGTGCTTTTTTGTTGTCTGCTCATTTTTCCAACTCTTTTATAGGTAGGCTCTGTTCTCTGGGAGGTTAGGGTAACTCTCTTAAACTTCAGTCCTTCCTTGATACTACCCTCAGCTTCATTTCTGGGTTTCTGCCAGGTTCAGTTCTTCCAAGATGGTATGATGACCTGAGGACTGGGAGCTCTTTGATAGCCATCTCCCATTGCTGATTCAATTAACCCTTGAGACTTCTGATAACTCAAATTCTAGCCTCAGGCTTAGGTGTATGTAGGCTTTTGGTCTCACTTTGGGCTTGATCATATCAGGCACAAAGTAGCCCTGAGTTTTCAGCACAAGGATCAGGGCCCCCCCCCCTCCCACTTTGGGTCTACCAACTACTATGTCCACCTGGGAAACTGACAGGATCAAGCAATACAGAAAAATCATGCTTTGTGGGCTTGTTCATTGTAGCCTCTTCAGAGCCTTCTATTGAAAAGATTCTTGACCCAAGTCCCATGGTTTGGATTCTCATTCATTTGGTAAAAATCAAAAAGTATCCAACAGATACCATATAATAATTGTAACAAAACTTTAGTATGCTTAGCAATTACATCATGACCCTCAAAATATAGGATAGGTTTAATTGAAGATCAGAGTAGGAGCAGGTTGATATTCCTTCCCTTTTTGTGGTACATAACCAATTAACTTCAATTGGGCACAGAGAAAATCAAAACAAAATAGTTTCTATACACATCTAATTAGGTTGTGTTTTTAAATATGAGTGGAATTGTAATATTTAATAAATATAATATCAAAATAAATATAGAGTGGGATTAAATAAATCCAAATCTAAGCAATATAAAAAGTTACCATTACAAAGTATTTTTAAAATGGGAATTTCAAAAATCCTTACATTTTAGATTAAATGTTCAAATTCTTAAGGTTAATAAAAAAAACAGTAGGAATACTAAACAGATTCTAATACCATATTTTTTCCCTAAATCATCTCTAAAGTATTCTAAATAAATGTTCAAAGCTTATCAAGTACAAAAACAGTATATTCCTTTCTAATGGCATGCTACAAAGAAAACATCAATATAATGGATTCCATCCTATTTTGTTCTATATAATAATTAGGCTAAGCAAAAATAGCAAAAGCAACAACAAAAAATCAAGGATAAAATCTGAACTAAAGCAGCAACCTTAAAGCTTGGTTAAACATTTTTCTTTGGTTATTTCACAGAATACCTTTCCCTGAAATTCTTGTTCTTGATGTCTGCATTAAATTCCTGTATTTCTGTATCCATTTATGCATAGGCATGAAAGGGATAGATGAAACAATGAAATCAGAACAAAATTTGAAAGTAAGCAGTTGTATTCTAAAAGCATAGTACAGTCTATTTGGTTTACTAATTTTGAAAGTACTTAAAGAGAAAATAAAAAGTTATTATGAAAACCTTAATAAGACAGTGTCGCCTGATTTTCTCTCACTTACTAAGCTTTACTTCCTTATTTCAAAAGTTTATATACCAGCCTACCAAATGAAATATCTCTTCAAAGACATGAAATCATTGTCCATATTAGCAATCCACTAATGGTATGGTCCTATTTATTTACATCCAATCTTGTTTCATAATCAACTAGCACAATACTAAAAACACTACTTCCTCATTAATTGCTGTTGTAGAGAGGAAGTCATTACTTCAAACTGTAGAAAGAGCAAGTTAAAAAGTTAAAAAAAAACATTTATCTAACCAATACAAGTAAACTGACCTTTGTTCCCCTCCATGAACATCATGGATGTGAATATTAATATTTGTAAAGTATTTATCTTTACTAAGAAAAATATAAATTATCTATCTGGCACAGTTTCCCATTCCAGGAGGAATGAACAGTTCTTTTAAATCAAATAATCTAAATAACGAGTATCTATAAATACCACATATAAATTATAAAATGTCAAAGAACTAAAATAAAATGCATTTCACTCAAACTATAATGAAATAAAATTAATTTCTATAGAACATATAACATCCATCAGCACCTTTATGAAGCTATCATGGATATAAATGATCATTGTATTATAGACATATAGGAAATTCAAGTTAGAACATATCAACTTTTTGGATATTTACTATATTTGTAATATAAACATCCATTTAACCAAATACAAGTATGCGACTATGAATTTTGATGACAACTGAAAACATTTTAATTATTCCTTCCCCTCACACCCTCCAATGACATTATCTTGAATTTCCACTAAATAATCAGAATTGGTTGTTCCAGCTTTTCATATACACTGCATAGTCCTCTAGTTAATTTTGGCAGATAGCACAGATAGCTCAAATCTCCCTAAATGTTTTTAAAAATTGATGTAATTTTAAATCCACATGTATATTAAATTTTTAAATGTTATCTATCAAATAATCAACAATAACTGCTTGTCAAATTTAAGAATGATTTCACAGAATCGTATCATCTAATTTGAGTTCTGCCATTTTAAGAGGACGAGAGGTAAAATGATATTACTGAGGAATTCTAGGAGGACTTAACTCCAAAACTAGCCCTTTTTCCAGTGCAAATGATGATCCTTTAAAACAAAAAATTTCAGAAACTATTAGAAGTATATATCCTTTGCAAAGACTGATGTAAATGTACCATTAACAATGAATTTTCACAAAAAATATAATTGGACTAGATTATTTCTAGTCATTTCCAACTCCATGCCAATCTAACTATAATCTAATCATGTATCAGAAAAGAGAAAATATAACTTTTCAAAAACATTACCAAATTTCTAGATTATTTCCTATAAAGGATGAATTTCAAAGGTTACAAGGGCAAAAGTTATGTGAAGGAAAAGACTTTGAAAAACTTAAAACATGCATATTGAATTTGAATTATTACTATTATTAACAGAGGATAAAATACAAACAAATTAACAATTCATATCTTAAAATGGCTGTATTTTCCTTATTTCAATTAGTTTTAAACTATCCTAATGTTGTGTCAAGGTGCTGAAATAGGCTGCTTTTCATTTTCTTGCCAATATACTTTAAAAAAAAAAAAATCCTTACCTTCTGTTTTAGAATCAATATTAGTTCTAAGGTAGAAGAGTGATAAGGGATAGGCAATGGGGGTTAAGTGACTTGCCCAGGGTCACACAGCTAAGAAGTTTACTTTTTTTGAGCAATAAAATATTAGAATTATGAAGTCAGAGTGAGAAAGAATCTTAGAGGCTGTTTAGTCCAACCTCATTATTTTAGGAATGAGAAAATTGCAGTTGAGGACTATCAAGTGACTTGTCCACATTCAAAAAGGGAGTATGAGGGGTGGCATTTGAACTTGGGTTTCATGACTTCAGTCTGTGCTCTTTCTCTTACACTGTGCTTGAATATCAGGTATAATAGACTATTTTCCAAGGGGAAGGCACAAAGCACTCAGTCTTCAGCCTGGCCCTAGACACGCTGTGAAAGTAGTGGCCATGGAGGTTTCAGTTCCAGGTTAGAACCTGCAGACTCAGATTTGATACATAAGAATTAAAATTGGATTTGACTCAGTCTGAGAGTTATAAAAATGAGGTTGTGGTCACGGTTTATAAAATATTAGCTCTGAAGTTGAAAATGACTGTTAGTAGCTTTTATTGAAAGGTAGAGATATTGAAAGAGGGAAATGTAGGAAGGAGACAGAGCCTTGTCTAGCCTACCAGCCTAAGCGCTGATCCGGCTCAGTCTGACTCAGCTCACAGCAGGGCCTCCCTCAAGTCTCCACGTGGAAGTCCAGGTGGCATCTTCAGCCAGAAGTCCACCAACGCAGGCCTCTTCCTGCAGCCCGAGTCACTCGCCCAGCAAGCTTCTCCAATGCAGAAAGCTCGGGTCAAGGACGCGTGTAGGACAATGTGACCCCATCCGGGAAGAATCTCCCTTCAGCTCGGCTCACCCAGGCAGAATGAATCCAGGAAAAAAAGAGGTCCAGACCATGTTCGGTCTTGCCTTTTATACCTCTATTTCCATGTCACTTCCTGTCTCTCCCCCTTTTCACAGGAACCAACCACAGCCTTTAAATTTGCCTAGCACTGCCCAAAGGGCCAGTGCTTGTGGCCTTTGGGGTGTGAACTAGTGAGTGACTTGTGAGCTCTCTTACCTATTGACCTACCAAGTGCAAAGTAGGGGCACTTTAGGTTCTTGATTTGATTAACTTAAAATAGACAAAGGGAGAGTTAATTCTATTTTTCACAGATAGTAACTTTCAATTTCTTTTCTTAGAACTGTTTTAGAGTGGAAGCAACTCAAAAATTCACAAAAGAGTCAATAAGGAATACAGTTTTCTTCATCACATAAGACTGATGGATTTTAATAATGCTGGAAATTCTTGGTAAGAAGAAAGCACTGGTGGGAAAGGGGTTTGAAGTGGGGGGAAAGGAGTCAGGGTCAGATTAAGCCTGACAAAAAGTATTATGTCTATACATCATTGAATTGAAAAATCAGAGTTAAATAGTGGCTAAAAGACAGGACCACAGCATCAGTTTTGGATTTAAAATATTGATAAACTTCTATGAATCATGAAAAGTTTATTAAAAACTCTGGATTAGAGTGAAAAAAGGATAGGAAGACTGATTAGAAAGCAAAATGATTTTTCAAAAAATCTAGTTTGCTTTTTGGCAAACTATAATTTGTGTCTTTAGCTTGCATTTATTACTGTTTTAAGTTGGTTAGATGTCATTTCAGTTCCCCTGCAATATAATGGAATGGTATTTTTTCCTTAAAGGATTTACAAATTATGAACTAAAACTTTGCACTTTAGAAGACTTTTTTTTTTATATGTGTTCATAAGGATAAAAGGTGCAAAGGGGAATTTGTCATACTACAGGTTAGTATTTTTGTACATAAAATATTTCTTGAGGGAGGCGGACAATGGCTAATGACTACTACCACATTTGACTAACCATATTATGCTTGATATGATTTGAAAAGTTAAATAAATCAATGATATTAAAAATGAATTAGCATGGAAATATAGTATTTTAGAACAGATTGGATTTCAGGAGTCATTTCAAGTCTTTCATTTTATATTTTTAAGGAGAAACAAAAGGAAGTTGCAATTCAAAGAGATAAAGAAATTAACTAGTGGCAGAGTCCAGACTATACCTCGTCTTCCTAAACTCTGCCTGCCTTACAGAGCTACTTAAAAGCAGTGTTTCAGTTAAGAAGATTATCTTTTAATGTGTTGGCATTTGCTATTAAGTGGTTCATGGTGTTATCTACGATGTCATGTAGGGAGATGAAATTACGTAATGCAAATTATGGTTACTCAAAAGGCACACTGAATATCATTTTTCAGAGAGCATAAAAAAGTATTTTGGAATCCAATATTTTAGATAAATTGTGCCTTTTCTACCATAACTCTGAATTAAAATACCAAAACATAAGAACTTGTCAAAGTAGCAGAAAATTCATAAATTTTGTTTTGACAAAATTGGAGTTATTCAGAATTTCGGTATACAAAAGACTACTAGAAATAATGGCCAAAAAGGAAGATGTTCCCAGAAAAGTGAAAATGATGACTAGGCCCCAGGAGAGAGGCACTAACACATTTCATTCTTCATGATAAGAATGTTTCCCTTTGACAATATAACTTATGTGAAAATTTATTTGCAAGGTGTTCATGATTAGTAATACTTAATTTAAAAAATGGTTCTCATAATTGGATCTTCTTTCATGTAAACGTGTTGCATACCACTCTTCCTCAAAGAAATGAAGTGAGGTTTATGGTAATCATTCATTCATTCTTCAAGTTCAGAGATCACCAGGTTTGAGTCTAAATGATGGATTTAAACAGTGCCAAGTACTCTTACCTATCAAATAATGACTTTTACCAATTTTTTGATGAACAGAAAATAAGGCAAAATTTGTAAATGTCTTATGGTGGAAGATGAGTATATTAAGGAAAGCAAATATATTTTATAGTTGCAAAACAGTATAATTAGCTTTTCTGCTTAGTCATTTACCTAATTCTTTTAACCTTTTAAAATTTTAACATAAGAACATTTTTACGTGTGCTAGGATTTTGGCTTGTATAGAAAATGTTATTGATTGCTATATATTTCATAAATTCATGGGATCCATTTTGATATCTTCCCTGAACATGCTTATTCCTAGTTCTATCATTAATGAGCCATACTCCTTCAATCATACTTATTAAATTTAATTCGTGTTCTGGATTATGATATTTTTGTCATTTATAAACTTCACAGACACTCCAATTTTAATGAGTTTATTTAATATAATTATTTTTATTAGAAATTGGCTTAAGGAACATGAAAAAATGTTTTAAATCTCTTATAGAGAAATGCAAATCAAAGCAACTCTGAGATACCACCTCACACCAAGCAGATTGGCTAAAATGACAGCAAAGGAAAGTAATAAATGTTGGAGGGGATATGGCAAAATAGGGACATTAATGCATTGCTGGTGGAGTTGTGAATTGATCTAACTGTTCTGGAGGGCAATTGTAACTATGCCCAAAGGACTTTAAAAGAATGTCTGCCCTTTGATCCAACCATACCACTGCTGGGTTTGAACCCCAAAAAGATAATAGGGAAAAAGACTTGTATAAAAATATTTATAGCCACGCGCTTTGTTGTGGCAAAAAATTGGAAAACAAAGGGATGCCCTTCAAATGGGGAACAGCTAAACAAATTATGGTATCTGTTGGTGATGGAATACTATTATGCTAAAAGGAATAATGAACTGGAAGAATTCCATGTGAACTGGAACAACCTCCAGGAATGGATGCAGAGTGAAAGAAGCAGAACCAGGAGAACATTGTTCACAGAGACTGATACACTGTGGTACAATTGAATGTAATGGACTTATCTACTAGCAGCAATGCAATGATCCAGAACAATTCTGAGGGAGTTATGAGAAAGAATGCTATCCACATCCAGAGAAAGAACTGTGGGAGCGGAAACACAGCAGAAAAACAATTGCTTGATCAATGGTTTGATGGGGATATGATTGGGGGTGCAGGATCTAAACAATCATCCTAATGCAAATATCAATTATATGGAAATAGGTCTTGATCAATAACACGATGTAAAACCCAGTGGAATTGCCCATTGGCTATGGGAGTGGGGAGGGAAAGAATATGAATCATGTAAAGTTGGAAAATTTTTCATAATTAATCAATAAAATAAAAATAAATTAAAAACAAATAAATTGGCTTGAGTTTTAAAAAAGTTTGTGCTTCAAATTTTTATTTGTATTTAACATGACTACTTGTAGATGAATGGCTTCATTAAGATGCTGCTTATATCGATTTTGTGTAAATAGATATGATATTTTTTACAAATGAGAAAATGAAGAAAAATGAGATTCATTTTGTCATACAAATAAATGATCCCTGAACAGCTACAGAAATTTAAATTTTGTTGGGAATAGACATGCAGGATGCACTTATAATTTAGTAGTTTTTTTTCTGCCATTGTGAATTCCTATTTTTCTTAGGAAGAGTTTATATACGTCATCTCTTTCTCACTGATATATAGTATAATGTACAGTAGTTAAAAATGCATGATAACTTTTTTTCCTTTTTAATGCTCTGTTAGCATGAAAAAGTCATCGAAGTTTTCTGCTTCTGTTTTTCATTACCATTCAAATTGAAGCCATCAGAATACCTGCCCTACCTTTCTCACAAGGTAATGGATAAATTGAATTGAAAAAAAATCATATAAATGTGTGATGATTATATCTTTATAAGTCTAGGTCAATAAGATTCCAAATGGTCTAACTTCTTTGGGAAGCTGGCAAGATTAAATATCAGAAGCTAAATTAGAAAATATTTTCTCTTCTAGAGTTTAACTGACCAAATAAAGAGGTTATAAAGTTTTCCTTAGGGTCATTTTGGAGGAGAGCATGTATGCCATTATGTATTGAACATCTAGGAATATATGCATTACCATTCAAACCTGTTTCTCTGTTCTCTGGTCCTCCTGATCCATGTGCCTTTTTTTCATCTTTATTATCTGTGGAGAGGAATCCATATGAATATTTTAAAATTTGGTAATATTTTAAATGTATATATTTTCAAAGCTGGGATAAGTAATTCACATAGAGATGCATGAGGTTGAAGGAGGACTCTGCTCTTTGGATGTTTTATTATTCAATCTCTATATATTCATATATAAGATAAATTACTCTGTGTGTGTGTGTACTATTGTTCCAGGAGATCCTTATATGTATTATTTATTTTTTCTATATTTATGTATCAGAAACAAGTAATATAGCTAAAAATAGTACATTTAAAAATGCTAAGAGTTTTCATATGAATTGGTAAAATATATTTCAACAGTATGTAAATTTTAAAATTGTTATTATAGTCAGCATGAATAATTTTTTTTGGATAAAGCAGGTTTTAATGATAGAAAAAGGCTTGGGAGCATTTTTTGTAAGCAGTTTTAGGATAGTGAATCTACAAAGATAAAAATTAAATAACCAAAAGTATACTAGCATCCTATCCATTAAAAGTATAAAATGGAAATAGAAAAATATTATATGAATTTTAAAATTGATTTTTCATTATGTTTAAAATTAAGTATTTTGGGGAGTTTATCAGTCCTACCTTCTTCGGCCAAGTCAGATCCAGCCAAAGCAAATACAGTATCAGAAGTCACATCTGTACTACTGATTCCAGCTGAAAGGAGTTGATCAAGCTGCTTTTTCTCATGTTGAAGAACTAGGTCACGATGACTATTTGTAAATAAAATATAAAACCTAGTAAGTGTATATCAGCCAAGATAAACATTATATGCATCGTCTTTATGTATCTCAAAACCTTAAATGACCAGATCAGATCATCAACAAAATTTTGTTCTTCCTGTTGCTTTGGTAAACTCTGTAGGGCATAACTCATCATTCAATCTAGATTTCTTGTATTTTGTTTTTGTTTTTAGTCACAGTATTATAAGATTTAGGTTTAGAGGTAAAATGGTCTGTATAAGTCATCTAGTCTAATTTCTATTTCTCTTTCTCTCTCTCTCTCTCTCTCTCTCTCTCTCTCTCTCTCTCTCTCTCTGTTTTTTTTAATATTAACTGAGCTCAAGAAAAGCTAGAGTTGTCTAAGGCCACACATATGGGGAGGGACTTTGATCTCCCTGAGACCGAGGTCCTCTGACTCAAAACAACACCCTTTCTCTAGTAACAAACTGCCTCTTTATAAACTCTAATGTATTCTATTAGTTTTTATTATATATATATATATATATATATAATGAAAACTGATAATAACAGATATACATATATCAGTTACCAATCATTTGATGGCATTTGAAACATAATGTAATATTTCTCCCAAATTAACCTGAAATAATTAAATAATACAACTTTTGTGAAAATCAAATAATAAAATGGATGTAAAGTACTAGAAAACCTTAAAGAGCTATGGAAATGGTACCTATCATTATCACTATTATTCTGAAAATTATCTCAGATTACTTAACTCTGCCTTCTTTTCCTTTCTCTTGTGCATACCCTGCTGAACTTGGATAATCTAACTTTGCCATTTGTCTAGTTCCTTGTTGGTGTCCTTAAGTCAGCTTGCCACGCTGTTGTATTATGCAACTATGGAAGCCCCACTCAGTTTCAATTGTGTAGAGGAAAAATTCTTCTCAATGCAATTACAGGCCACCACTGTCACCCAGAGACTGCTGAACCCCATGTTGGCCCATCTGACACTACCACTTCCTCCTGGCACTGATTATTCAGACATGGATAATGACTGGATGAGGTCAGGGATAAGGTTGTCTTGGAGGGTCACTTCAAGTTTTGAGCAAAAGACAAAATGTGCCAAGAAATAACAGCAGATGGCCCCAAAATAGAGAGAAAATTCAGAAACAACCAAGACATCTGCAATGGTGTGCTATGTCTATCGGGAAAGTTCTTGATTCCTAATGCTTCACAAGCAGAAAGCAGTTTTCTATTTGAAAATGAAAGGATTGCTGTTACTTGTCTGAGTTTGCTGATGATGACAAGAAAGAAATAGTAGATCCATCACAATAAGCATATCAAGAAGCATTTAAAATCAGCAAAAAGGAGATGCAACCAATGCATCCAATAAGATTGGGTCCATGTTCTATTATGAGATCCTCAGCCAAGGAACAGTAGCAACCTCCTTTCATTTTCAATTTACCCTAGAAAAGAAATTTGAAGAAGCAAATTATAAAGTTACCTGCTGTTCACTTTCATTATTTTTGCTACACTCATTTTATTTCTATTTAAGTGATTTAGGCAACCTAAAAACAAATATATAAGTAAAGATGCAGTAAAAATGAATTTCTTGGTATCTATAAAATCATTATATAGCAAGCACAACAGTGAAACAAAAAAATCCATGTATTTTACCTTATTTTTTTTGTATTTGTGATTATTTGGATACTTACCCAAAATGCATGTTCTATAAAAATTATAAACAAGGAAATAACTTGAGATGATGGCTAGCTTTGTTTAATGTCTTGAGATATTTTCGTGAACAGTGCAAGCATAATTGTTAATAATATGTGTATTAAGGGGCAGCTGGGTAGCTCAGTGGATTGAGAGCCAAGCCTAGAGACGGGAGGTCCTAGGTTCAAATCTGGCCTCAGCCACTTCCCAGCTGTGTGACCCTGGGCAAGTCACTTGACCCCCATTGCCTACCCTTACCACTCTTTTACCTTGGAGCCAATACACAGTACTGACTCCAAGACGGAAGGTAAGGGTTCAAAAAAAAATATGTGTATTAAACCCAAAACAAGTCACTTGACCCCTCATTGCCTATCCTTTACCATTCTTCTGTCTTAACCAAAACACAGTATTGGTTCTAAGACGGAAGGTTAAGGGGTTAAAAAAATATTTGTATGAAGTCCATATTAGTGGGATATAAGTTTTATGAATAGAAAATATTAATGAAATTATATAAAGATAATTGGGATTCTAAAGTTAGCACTTACGCATGAACACCACTGATAGAAGCATAATCTTTAGCTGTCCATCCATAATCATCTTGGCAAGAAAGGTCAACATCATATTCAAGAATAAGATTGATTATGTTTGTTGGTTTAGTACTAGTACTGAGAGCAATCATGAGAGGTGTTCTGGAATAACAAAGAAACAATTTTCATTTAAGAATTTAAACAAGTCACATTTAATCAGATTTTCTTGATGTTTCACAAGATGAAGATATCTGATTTTCCTTGGTGTTACTATGTATGTGGAGCATAAATATGTAATGATGGATACAAGTTCTTTTATTGCTCGTGTGCAGCACTGACATTGGTAAGTAAGACCAGAAAGAGAGAAGTTTGTCCCTTTGAGGTTTTAGTAGGGACTGTTAAATTTAAGGCTTCATAATAGACAAGAAGAGAGTATGGCAAAGCCACTGGTGTGAGGGACTTTCAGGTAGGGGTATTGCACAGTTTTCACTTGTTTTCCAGCCTTCAAAGTAAAGTAGATGCTCTTTGAAAATGATTAGATGAGAAATGAAGACTCTCAGCCACACTTTCCACTCAATTCCTATCCCCATGCCCCAACACAATGTGGAAGGGACCTTTGGTTGTCACAGACTAATCCAGAACAAGCTCTTTTACATTCACAAACATAAGAGTCTTTGAATGTGAATACAGCAACAGATGTTGCTGTTTACGGACAAGTCTAAGGAAAGATTCATGACCAGAAAGTGAGCACAAGTAGATTTGAGGAGGCCCATTAACTCTTGATGACAGTTTATTAAGATCTGAAATGGTTTTGAGTTGCACCAGTAAAAGGAAAACTGATACTAAATAAAAACACAAATCTCCTAAGGCATCAAATTAATTATATGCTGAATGATTCATGGGCTTTTTGCCTCAGGCTGCATTGTAGCAATTTTGGAAAAATCATGTGAAGTTTTGCTATCCTTTGGCTATTCAGTGATAACTGCAAACACTGGCTAACTCTTCTAAAGGTTGAATTAGTGTAGGGATATCCTCATGGGTTGAAATAATTGATATTTTTAAAGATTTTTTCAAGTACTGATCAGCTCTTTTTAGCATGCAGAAATGGTTACTGTGTTAAAATCTTCTTTTCTAACAGTCCAATGCCAAAAATGTTAAAAGGTCCCAAAAGGAACCAGGTTAAGTTTATTTGAGTAGATAGATCAAGCGTGACATTGAGCCTGATGGAATCATAAACTCCTGGTCTCAGCAGTTGGCAAAATTTTCACATATTTAAAAATGATAAGGGTTTATAAACTTAATATTCAAATGTGGAAGTACAAAAAGATATCACAAATAAATGTCTTTTGAAATCTCAGCTCAATGAAAACTAAATCTATTATTACTCTTCCATATTTGTATTTTTTATTTTGTTGGAGAGTGATCTCTTATACTCTTTTGAAATCTTTCTTTTTTTTTCAAATGCCTTTAAAAAGGATTCTAAATATCTGTATAATTGTCCTTTAAAGGTCATGGATTTTTCTCTGTAGATATTGGGTCAATTCTAGCTACTCTTCTTCAATCAGAATTTAGGAAGTCCATTGCCCTTGGCTCACAGGGAACATCAGATACTCAGCTATATGAATCTTTGTGTTTCACTACTGGAGTTCATGAAAATAGATCGATATAGAAATGCTAGTAATTCTATTCTGTTTTATATCTAGTCATTGTCACTCTTCCAGATTCACAGACAAATGCTCTCATCAAGCTTAAGCTTCTCATCAAACAATCTACATATTCATTTTTTCAATTGCTTTTGAGTTTTGTAAAGCAATGCTTGTCTTAATCTTCCATCTTCTTCCTCCTCAATTTTTTGCCAATTGTTATATCCTATGCTTGAGGTAACCTTAGCTGTAATAGCTCTCTGTTTAACACAGAGATCATGTTTTCCAGCTAATGCAATTTCTGGGCTCTTTTGACCTTCTCAGTGGCAACTGTTTTGTATTAATCAAACTTCTGAGAAATTACATATATGCACTGTCCAAGACAGTGCTTGGCATATATTAGTGATTACCAGGATGATGGATATGTCTATTTCCCATTTTGGGGAGCAGATAGCCTTTTCTTGGTGATATCAAACAAGGTGTCTCTAATGCAAATATTAGAATCATACAAGAGTCTATGACACATACCAATAAAGGATATAACTTTGTTCAGTGAGAAAGTATCAGCATTAAGCTAAATGTAAATGGTGAGGCATATGCTCACCTATGGTGTTTCCCAATGCTACATAGGATGTGCTACGCAGAGTCCCGATAGAAAAAAAGATTGTATATGATAGCAAAGATTTCCAAATAATCTTCTTTTTAGAGGGTAATGTACTAATTGCATCAAGCCACAGAACATGAAAAAGGCTGATCTGAAATCCAAAATTAGTCAAAAGAGATTGGTTTTAGAATCCACTTGAAAAAGTGGATGAAATGTATATATTTTCCAGATTTTATGTAGTTCAATGTATAACCCCATTAATGTAATCCATTTACATCTTTGTAGATGTGTTTATATGTATAAACATTATCAAAGACATGTTTTATTAGAAAAAGAGGGTGGGCTAAACTTGTATTGAAGATAAAAGCTAGAGAATGTGAATGCTGTACTGGTACTTGTAAAAATTTTTAAAAGAATCAGGAGGCTTCAGTGTGTTACCTGGATATACTATAAAGAATTTATGGAAAGACAAAGACAAAAATCACATGAGATGAAAAGGCATTGAAGGAATAAAATCTGAGGCAGTGGCAAGAGAACCCACAACCATAAGATCATGCCATCAAAGTATCTTATCATATTAGTCTTGAACTCATTTATATCTGGGAATGTGCACATTCTGAAAGAAAATCACAGTAAGAATGAGCAGAAAACATGCTATAATTGTCATGGACAACATTAAGGTTATATCAAAAGAGTCAACCAGTCATTTGAGTACTAAATTTTATGTAATAATTTTAACCAACTTAAAAAGTACTATGTTCAAATAAAGCTGATTGCACATAGTAATGAACAATAAATGGTGACTGGCATGCTCATGTGAATTCTTTTCCAAGTTGCAGTCAAAAATAATAGTTTTTCTTTTTTCATTGGTGATATTTATTAACATTTTCTCCCTTTCACAAGTATTTCAATTATTGATGTTCTGAAAGTATTCCATGATTTAAGTTGTTCTTATTCCTCTAGAAATGTTTTAATCTCAATCGTTGATTATCATACCTTTTAGAATTATCGCAGACATTCACATTTGCTCCATTCTTTAAGAAAACATCTACCATTGCTTCATTATGTTTTCTAACTGCAAGTACCAACGGTGTATAACCTGTCTGCAAAATCATATTAAAAATACTGTTACAGTATGCAAGGATTCTCCATATACTTCAATTTGGCTTAAGACATTTTGTGAATATCTTGTGAACTTGCTAAAGTCATCTTATGGAAGTAGGGTACAAGTGGAACCTTGAAGGGAGCAGCCTTGGGCATCAATTCTGCCTCTGTTAGTTACTTCTTGTGTGATTATAAGCAAACTACTTCACTTCTCTGGGTCTTAGTTTCCTTTTAGGTCAAATGATGCAATGAGATTAGAAAGCCTCTGAGATTCCATTCAGCTAATAACTTGTTATCAAGAAACCCAAAACATGGAAGAGATCATTTCATACCATTTCATGGATATCTTCCTTTATTGCTATCTTTATTTCATGATCAATTGTTGTCTGCATGAAACCAAAGTTGTTCACACAGAACTCTATTGATTGGTTTTGAAGTTTACCACTTCTCCAGTTCTCTTGACCCATACCCCTTGAGTGTGGTCAACCTAAAAACTAAAGAAAGCCTGTCCTCAAAGTGGTTAAGCCTGGAAGAAAGTCATCCTGGTATTTTTCATCTCTTCCCAACTCTCCTAATGTGCGCTACTTTGTTTTTCTCTATTTCACATGTCATTGACTCAGAATTAAGCCTCTTCCTACTATTAGTATATGTTCAGTAATTCTAGGAAAGGAAATGGTGTAGGCTTTAAGACAAAGGGGGAAAAAACCGCATATATTTAAGAATATGTTTTTGTGAAAATTCTGTCTGTAGATTTATACTTACTAGGAACAAATTTTAAAAGATTTTGAAAAAAATTGTTGTATTTCTAAATGAAGACTTTATATTATGTTATCTTAAGTAGAGGCATACCTGTAGAAAAGCAATGTAGATAAATATTGAAAGGAACTACTGAATTCTGCAGAACAGACCTAATATATTAGGAAAAGAAATTTTTGGAGACAGCTGTGATGGAGAAGAAAGAAAGCTGCCCCAAAGACTCTTGATACTCATATTCTGGCAGGGTGAACCTGGGAAATCCCTAAACTTTTCAGTGCTCCAGGATTCTCCCTAAGACAAGGTTTCCTAACCTTTTCTGTGTCATGGATCCCTTTTCAGAAACATTCTTTAGGGAAGCCAATTAAGTTGAAATAGATATAAAGTAATTGTTGTTGTTGTTTTAAGTTAATGGATCAGGGTAGTTAGGTGGCTCAGTAGATAGGGAGTCAGGTCTAGAGATAGAAGTTTCTTAGTTCGAATATGATCTTATAGTCTTCAGAGCTGTGTGACCCTGAGAAAGTTATTTAACTTCAATTGCCTAGCCGTTACTGATCTTCTGTCTTGGAACCAATACTTAGTATCAATTTTAAGATAAAATAAGGGTTAAAAAAATCTAATGGATCCTGGTTAAGAATCTCTGCTCTGTGATTAAATCACCAAGCCACAGGTGTTCCCAATACAAGGGAAATGACAGCTCTTCTCTCCATTTCAAAAACAAAAAATTAGAAAATTCCAAAGTTCAATCAACTTTGACTACAGAATTATCTTAAGTTTTCATTAAAGAAATGCTCCCAAGAATAGATGACCTATAAAATGTGACCCAAACACTACTTGATTATGTATCTGAATTCATAAAATACTTGACTATTCAAAAAGTAAGGCTCTACCTGGTTTTTTGCTTCAATATTAGCTTTGTGTTCAAGAAGCTTTGCTGCTATGGTTGTGTTGTCACCAAGGGCAGCGTAGTGAAGGGCAGTGTTGCTTGTGGTATCCACAACATCAGGGTCTGCACCGTGATTGAGCAGGATAGATACACACTCCTCCTGCTGACACTGTACAGCCTGTCAGTAGAAGACAGAGACAAGAAATAAAGTCACATCAAATTGAGGATACTAAACATCACTGCCGGTATTTAATATATTAGTAAAGCATATTTTCTTCATCCAAGTGAGACATCAAAATGAGCATCACAGGTAACTTGTACAAACCTTAATTAAAGGAGTTCGATTCTCACTGTCGCACACATTTAGTTTGCAATTTCTCTCTACTAAGAGAGACACAACATCCGGATATCCACTGGCACAGGCCAGGTGCAGAGGCGTCCTATGGAGAGGAAAGAAATATATGATTGTTTGACAATACAGTGTGAAACAATCCAAACTGTACAACTGTTTGTTAGTGTCATTTCTAACAAAAATATATTAGGATTCTTATGCCTGAACTATAAATCACTGCTAAAATAATTGTATGCTGCTACTACCATCACCTCAATAAATATAAAATGTGCTTTATCTCTTATTGCTCCATATGATAGATGAAATACCTAGAGGGGGGAAACTGCAGAGACCCAAAAATTTTGCTGCCTATTGGCATGGGAGGTATAAGAACCAACTTAAGTAGCTTTTCATCATTAATAAGACTGCCTCCATAATAGTTGGATGAGCTGTAACTGTGTGATTTAAATAAGCTAAAATAGTGAATAGGAAGAGTATTTAGAGGCTCTGCAGTGAGGAAAGTGCTTGTACATGTCCCCTTTTTCTCTGAGGAACTGTGAAGTGAAGGTGTTTGAAGAAGTATTTATATGTGGAAGAAGTATGTACGCTGCTTTGGGGAAGAAAGATTGGGACAGTATGGGTGAAAACATCTATGTGTAAACAAGATACATTCAAGGAAACTGAATGGTCTCAGTGGGAAGGCATGAAGATTTAATGATGATGGAGAAAGGCTTCTTGTAGAAGGTGAGACTTTTCCTGAGAATTAAAGGAAGCCACAGAAACTAGGAAGTGAACGTGAGAAGGGACAGCATTCAAGACATGGGCACAGCCAGAGAAGATCCTTGTGTCAGGAGTCAGAGTGGTGTGTGTGAGGAACAGTCAGTCAACAAATGTTCCTTAAGGGACTCCTGTGTACAGATACTGTGCTCAGAGCAAAGGAAAACAAGAGGCAATCCCTGCTCTCAAGGTGCTCACATTCGAAAGGGGGCGACAACATGAAAACACCTAAATAAGATTCTACATAGAAGATAAACTGAAGGTAATTATCTGATCCTCTCCTCAAGCTCCATCGCTGATTAACTCCATTCCACTCACTTCCTAAGGTGAAGGGGCCATCCCTCCTTCCTCCATTTCCTTTATCTGTTGCGGGTATTCAGATGCCTAGCACATAGAATAGGTGCTTAATAAAAGCAGTAATCCATTTCCTGCCTGGACAGTGTTATACTTCATATATCCAGGCAGGATATACTGATCTTTGCTTTCTTGTTGCTGTGGAGTAAGTAGGTAAGTAGGACCCTGGCTAAAAGTAAGGCATTTCCCATTCATTCAGAATGGATAGGTAGGAGGGGGAGCAGACACCAGCTTTGGTCACTTGCTATCACATCTCCCCCAGGCAAAGCCTAAAGCTGACCTGAGGCTCTGCGCTGTCCCAGGTGCTCAGAGAAGAGCTTTCCCAGGATTACGGGATCTACAGGGACCCAGTCGGAGGGATAGGGGAGGAGGGTGGGCTTAGGTTCCTCCAAAGGATCCTCCCCCAATCCCCTTCTCTTACCGGTTCAATTTATCAGGTTCGTCGATCTCATGTTTTTTTTGCAGGAGCAGCTCCTGCACCTTTGCTTCATTTCCTATAGAAGCTGCTCTGTGGATCCTCCCCATATCCTTATCTCTGAGGTGATATCCTTCAGAGCAACAGGTTCCATCGATCCCACTGTCCCTGCGCGGTTGGGTGGAAGAGCAAGACTGAGGCTGAATTTTTTTGCTCCCGAAATTGAACATTTTGGGTAACATATTGATGTGAAAAGGCGGGAGGGCTCGTGGCGGCTCCTCCCTGACCCTCTATGCCTCCTTCAGACCCTCACCTCTTCTCTGGAGGCCAGAGACTTTTCAGCTGCGAGGGCCCAGCAGTGAGAACCAATCTAATACCAGAGACAATTGCAGCCAAGGAACACTGGCAAGAAGATTGAACTACGCATGCGTTTGTGAGACCCGGGTCTTACAGTTGGGTTTGCCCAACTGTAAAGTCAAGCAGAAGTGCCTGCCTGTTCGTTCAAGTAGGGTTGGTTCCAACCTCTAGATCATGTGGGCGGGTGAAGCCCGAGAGTGGCTGCTTCCCTTGCTATAGGCTCTTTACAGCCTCCCGCTGAAATGAGACCCATAGAAGCCGGCTGGAGCCGGCCAGAGAAGGGATTGCTCCTGGAGTAAACCGACAGACCTGCAGCCTGTTTTTTTCTTCTATAGAATGAACACGTTTTACTATATAATAAATTTCTTCCACCCCTTCATTATCCCGAGAGACCAAAAGCACCCACCCTGAAAACGAGTACCTTGGGGGTCCTAGTGGAGCCCCGGGGAAAAAAGCCAACCAAGTCTTTTGTGATTCTCTTCTCTCCTTTAAGGCCTCTGGAGAGGCCGAGAACGATTTGTATGGGGGGGGGGGGAGGGGNAAAAAAGCCAACCAAGTCTTTTGTGATTCTCTTCTCTCCTTTAAGGCCTCTGGAGAGGCCGAGAACGATTTGTATGGGGGGGGGGGGGAGGGGGAGGGGAGAAAAAGAGCCTGTCCCAGGGAAGGAGAGCTGGCCTCTCAGCCAGCAAGAACTGCCTCCACCCGTGCTCTGCAAACATTTAAATGAAATATTGAGTAATAGGCTAGATCAATAAGTATACATTAGGCACCTGCTCCATACCCGGCATTCTGCTAGACGGAAGTGTCCCTGCTCCCAAGGAGGGTAGTGCATCCTCTCTGAGAAACAATTCCTGGACTTACGCAGATATACAGAATATATAGAAAATGAGAAAATGGTAGTGAGTGGAATGAGATTTTAATGTATAATTTTCAGAGTAAGAGTAATCCTAATGTTTTTAAGAGACAACATCTTCCTGCAGGACTGCCCCATCCCTAAGTGAGACAGAAATAATTTGTGCCTTTTCTATATGAAGTGGGTTTAGAACGTATGTACCTTGTAGGTTTGTACTGTAAAATATTTAAACCTGTAGTTTGCTAAATTTAAGGGCCAAAGGCTAAGAGGCTAGAATAATTCTCGATTCCTTTCCTCCCCTCCCCCCACCTTCCAAAGTAAACTGCTCTGCATGTATCTGCCTGTCTATTCCCCCAAATTCCAAGAAGCAGTATCAAAAGTATTCCCAACTTGTCAATTTGAAGATGACTCCCAGAAAAGTATGATAAGCATGTGTCAGAATGAAAGGAAACATGTAACTATGAAGGTGATATTCTGCGAACCAAAACCAAGATATTGTATCCCCTCCCCGCCATGGCAAATGTAAGGTCCTGGATTTTAGTTCAAAAGACCAATCCTAGAAGTATAAAGAGCAGGAGATACTGCTAGATAACAGACATTGTGAAAAAATACCTGGAATTTATAGTAGTGTCCAATTATAATTTATGACAACAATGTCAGAGGAAACAAAAAATTAATATAATCTCTGACTTTATTAATAGAAACATCATGGCCACATTATATATTATACAACTAAATATATTAAATCTTATACTTATAAATATAACCAAATTTATAAATATATAACTTGTGTGGGATGAGATTGGGTGTGTAATTCTCAGTTTACTGATATTTGGTTTGCACACCAAATTCCGCAGGAGGTAAAGCAGCACAGTTTAAAAGCAATAGTAAAGCATAGGTTTTTTGTTTTTTGTTTTTTCCTGACTGGAGAAAGAAATGTGAGGGACTGTTTTGTTACTTTTGGTGCAGAGGGCTCCAGGAACAAGTCCAGGGAAGATAAGTGATAACAAGGGAACACAACAGTTTAGTCACTTCTTAAGAGGATATTCCCTAAATTAGTGTAAAATTAGTAATAATGTACTATTCTCAACATATTAATTAGCAATAGTAGTATCCCCAATTAAGTATCTTTATAACTTTGGTAATAAGAAAAGAGTTAGTCCCTTTTGGGTGAAAGAAATTGTGATTTCCCCACCTATTGAGCCAGAAAATCCTTTTGGCTGGAATGTGACTAGGGAAATATGGACTCTCTTGCAAGAGAGTATTTAGGAATAAACACCCTTCCCCACTTCAAAAGCTTTAGTGTTACTGACCTATTTTCAAACCCTTGAGTAGAAACCATATTTGTAATCTGGGAAGGATACCAGCCCTAGGAAGAGGGACGAGATAACACCAAGTTAAGCTGAAGGAGGAAAGAACAAGGAGTTTCTAAAATATCCTGTACCTGTTCTCAGCAAAATGTAACTTTCCAAGTTCTTTCCAAGTTATTTTTTTTTAAACCAGTCTACTCATCATTTCTTATGATGAAGTAGTTCTCCATAATAATCATATACTACAATTTGTTTAGCCATTCCCCAAATGATGGGTATCCCCTCAGTTTCCAATTCTTTGATACCACAAAGAGAGCTGCTATAAATAATTTAGAATATATGGATGCTTTTTCTCTTTCCCTGATCTCCTTGGGAAACAGATTCAGCCAAGGTATTAGTGGGTCTAAGGTTTTATACAATTTTGCATCTATATATTCTCCTATTCATTGCCCTAATACTCATAAAATTCTTAGGTATGTTCAGTATCTTACATATTCCAAGTACTTTAGCCATCTCAGGTTCTTCAAATATTATGGATATCTTAAACATCTTAGTTATCACCTTTTTTTTTTACTAATAATGTAATCAGTTATACCCATTGTTTCCCTTCTTTACTAAGTTTCAGTACTTTTAGTGTCACATACTATAAAAATCTTAACTATTGTAGTTATAATTTTTTTCCAAGCAGGAATATGATTAGTTTAACCACACTGAGGTTTTCCTGTTAACCATTTTGCTATAAACATATCAATAAGTTGACAGTGATTTCTCTGCTGTTTTTATGTTAGTTGTATCTTTGTATACTTGTCTTTTTGATACATGCCATTTTGCTTTTAAGAAAAGACAATTCCAGCATCAAGGGTTAAAAAGAGAAATACCAGTTAAGATCACCCTAGACAAAAATAAAATACTTAGGACTATATCTACCAAAACAAACACAGGAATTATAGGAACACAACTATGAAACACTTTCCACACAATTAAAACTAGATCTAAACAATTGGAAAAACATTAATTGCTCATGGGTAGGACAAGCTAACATAATAAAAATGACCATCCTACATAGTGCTATGCCTATCAAACTACCAAGAAAATTTTTTACTGAATTAGAAAAAAACTATAACAGAGTTCATTTGGAAGAACAAAAGATCAAGAATATCAAGGGAAATAATGAAAAAAAAATATGAAGGAAGGTGGCCTAGCAGTACCAGATATTAAACTGTACTATAAAGCAGGGTCATCAAGACAATATGGTACTGGCTAAGAGACAGAAGGGAGGATCAGTGGAATTGACTTGGAGTAAGTGACCTCAGGAAGACAGTCTATGATAAATGCAAAAAGCCCAGCTTTGGGGACAAAAATCCACTATTTGACAAAATCTTCTGGGAAAATTGGAAAACAATATGGGAGATATTAGGTTTAGATCAACATCTCACACCCTACACCCAGATAAACTCAGAATGGATGAATGACTTGAATATAAAGAAGGAAACTATAACTATAAGCAAATTAGGTGAACACATAATAGTATATTTCTCAGATCTTTGGGAAAAGAAAGATTTTAAAACCAAGCAAGAGTTAGAAAAATTATAAAATGTACAATCAATAATTTTAATTACATTAAATTAAAGTTTTTGTACAAACAAAACCAATGCAACCAAAATTAGAAGGGAAGCAATAAATTGGGAAAAAAATTTTATAACAAAAACCTCTGACAAAGGTCAATTACTCAAATTTATAAGGAGCTAAATCAATTGTACAAAAAACCAAACCATTCCCCAATTGATAAACAGGCAAGGGACATGAATAGACAATTTTCAGATAAAGAAATTAAAACTATCAATAAGCATATGAAAAAGTGCTCTAAATCTCTAATTATTTGAGTAACGCAAATCAAAACAACTCTGAGGTACCACCTTACACCTAGCAGATCAGCTAAAATGACAGCAAAGGAAAGTAATAAATGTTAGAGGGGATGTAGCAAAATTGGGACATTAATGCATTGCTGGTGGAGTTGTGAATTGATCCAACCATTCTGGATAGCAATTTGGAACTATGCCCAAAGAGCATTAAAAGACTGTCTTCCCTTTGCTCCATCCACTGCTGGGTTTCTACCCCAAAGAGATCATAAGGAAAAAGACTTGTACAAAAATATTTATAGCCATGCTCTCTTTGGTGTCAAAAAACTGGTAAATGAGGGTATGCCCTTCAACTGGGGAATGGCTGAACAAATTGTGATATCTGTTGGTGATGGAATGCTATTGTTCTAAAAGGAATAATGGACTGGAGCAATTCCATGTGAACTGGAATGACAACCAGGAATTGATTCAGATTGAAAGGAGCAGAACCAGGAGAACATTATACACTGTTACTGTGGTAAAATCAAATGTAATAGACTTCTCTACTAGCAGCAATGCAATGATCCAGGACAACTATGAGGGACCTATGGAAAAGAACACTATCCACATTCAGAGGAAGAACTGTGGGAGTAGAAATACAGAAGAAAAACAACTGTCTGATCACATGGGAGAATGGGGATATAATTAGGGATATTGGCTCAAAACGAGAACCTTAGTGCAAATATCAATAATATGGAAATAGGTCTCGATCAATTACACATGTAAAACCCAAAGGAATTGTGTGTCAGCTATGGGAGGGGGTGGGAGGAGGGGAAGGATAGAACATGAATCCTATAACCATGGGGAAATGTTCTAAATTAAATAAATAAAAATCTTAAAATAAAAAAATAAAAGCTAAGAGTAAATCAAACAACAAAAAAAGAAAAGAGAATTTAGGACTTAAATATTTATAAATAATATGAGGGAGATTAAGATAGGAAAAATTATGAACTAAATAACAATAAAACTGGAGGTGAATATTTCCTGACATTTTAAATATCCCATGATATAAAATTTAAGTTCTCAAAGACTGCTTATCATTTATGAATAATTTAGTTCATGTTTCCAGTAATATTTCAGTTTGTATTTTTATGTTTAAAATATCATACATAACATGAGAATAATTTTTCAGGTTCAAGAAAACTATCCTGAAGATAGCACACCTGATGAAGAATAAAAATGACTCTGTTGTCTTATTTAAAGACTGTCAGATATCAGCTAAAATTTTTTCAAGTTAAATTGGAGTTCATACTTGCTGTGACTAGGAAGGCAATTATTTCACTCTCTTCTCTTAGTTTGAATGGGACTACCTGGAAAAGCAGCTTTCAAGGCCTTGGCAATTACTTCCTTTGGTTCATCATGCAAAAGCTTCTAACTAGCTTCCATCAGAGACTGTGTCTTTGGAAGTTCAAATGCCCTAAAGGCCCTGCATTAGTCTTGTGTGCTCAGGTCTTTAGTAAATCTTTTAAGAAGTTCTTCTATGTGAGGAACAGGTCTTGACAAGATGGTGGCCTCCTCTCATAAGCCCATATGATGAATGGAGTAAAAAAAAAGAATTAAGTTCGTATTTCTAGCTTAATCCCCATTTCCTACATCCACATCAACAGGACATAATGAGGAATATATGATTAAGTGAGTTCTTTTAGACTAACAAAATTGCTTTCACTTTTATTAAAATTCATGTTAATGATTGGAGTAATGAGGTATTGTAAATGGTGTTTCAATCAGCTGGTTCTCTTGATTAGATTGTAACTTTCTAGTAACATGCAATGACGAATGAGGGGAAGAACTGATTTGCATTAGGGTATAGTATAAAAATGAGCCTGCATGCTCCTATTCTTATTGTGAAGTCCATCTTTCATAATCTATACCTCACTACACCATAATTTATCCTCTTCAGCTTTGATTCAGTATCTGAGGAAGAAATAGATCTCCTCTTTCCAAATTCTTGATTCTTTGTGTCCTGTTCTCTTTTGGGATCTTGCTCCATTGAGAAAAGTATAAAAGAGATTGATCAATATCAACTTTCTAAGTAGTATCATTACTAAACATTTATGTACCAAATGGCACAGCATCTAGATTTCTAAAGGAAAAATTAAAGGAGCTCAAGGAGGAAATAGATAGTAAGACCATATTAGTGGGGGATTTCAAATTTCCCCTTTCAGAACTAGATAAATTGAACCAAAAAATTAATAAGAAAGAAGGAAGGGAAGTGAATGAAATGCTTAAAAAATTAAAGTAAATAGATATCTGGAGAAAAATGAATAGGAATAAAAAGGAATATACCTTCTTCTCAGGAATACATGGTACATGTAAAAAGATAGATCATGTACTAGGGCATAGAAATATTAAAAACAAATGCAGAAAAGTAAAAATAACTACAATTTTCTCAGATCATAATGTGATAAAAATTATAATTAACAAGGGTTCATGTAAAAGCAAATTTAAAATTAATTGGAAATTAAATAATCTAACTCTTAAAACTAGTGGTTCAGAAAAGAAATCATAGAAACAATTATGGACTTCATTAAAGAGAATGACAATAAGGAGACATCATATCAAAACCTATGGGAGGCTCGCCTGTCCCATCCCCTCCGTCTTCTGTACTCGCTGCGCCCATCCTCTGCCTGCCATGGCCGCCTACAAGCTCGTGCTGATCCGCCACGGAGAGAGCGCCTGGAACCTGGAGAACCGCTTCAGCGGCTGGTATGACGCGGACCTGAGCCCCGCGGGGCACCAAGAAGCCCAGCGTGGTGGCCAAGCACTGCGAGATGCTGGCTATGAATTTGATATCTGCTTCACCTCTGTCCAGAAGAGAGCAATTCGTACTCTTTGGATAGTACTAGATGCCATTGACCAGATGTGGTTGCCTGTAGTCAGGACCTGGCGGCTCAATGAACGGCATTATGGAGGTCTGACAGGCCTCAACAAAGCAGAGACGGCTGCTAAGCATGGTGAGGCCCAGGTCAAGATCTGGCGACGATCCTATGATATCCCACCACCTCCGATGGAGGCCAACCACCCCTTCTACAGCAACATCAACAAGGACCGGCGCTATGCAGATCTTACCGAGGATCAGTTGCCCTCCTGTGAGAGCCTGAAAGACACCATTGCCCGGGCTCTACCCTTCTGGAATGAGGAAATTGTCCCCCAGATCAAGGAAGGAAAACGAGTTCTGATTGCAGCCCATGGCAATAGCCTTCGAGGGATTGTCAAACATCTTGAGGGTCTGTCTGAAGAAGCAATAATGGAGCTAAACCTGCCCACTGGCATTCCTATCGTGTATGAGTTGGACAAGAATCTGAAACCCATCAAGCCCATGCAGTTCCTTGGGGATGAAGAGACCGTGCGTAAAGCCATGGAGGCCGTGGCAGCCCAAGACAAGGCCAAGAAGTGAAAAGCAGGCCACTAGCACATGCCAGCAGTAGCCAGTCCTTCCCTTTTCACTGTCCCCACCACATCTCTCCCCTGCCTGCTCCATACACTGACCATCGCCTTAGGGATCAACATATAGCTGCAGGTGGGGGACTGATGGTTCCTTCTCTCATTTCCTTACTATTTCAGACCAATTCCTTTCTCTCCTGTGGACTCTCCCCTCAACCACATTAGTCAAAATACCTGCTGGGTGGTTTGGCACAATAAGAACCTGGTTGGGAGTTAGGGATGGGGACATGGTAAGTGACCAATGTGGGGAGTTGAAAGAAGCAGCTGTTCCAGTTACTCCTATGAGCCAGTCCTGCCAGTAGGACAGCCCTCTCAGGGGCTGTTGCAGTAAGCTGTCTTTTAACAAATAATGAAAATCTAAATATTGATCATTTTTCCTCCCTAACCCAAGAAAAATGGATCTGGGAGGTTGAGATTATGTGCTAATGTTTACTTATATTTACTTTCACAAGAGACCTTTCTAGACTGGTTGTTTTTAGTGATTTTTTTTTTAATTGAACTGTCCCACATGGTAATCATCAGAGAACTCGAGCTGTACCAGAGTGCAGAGTTTTTGATTTCTAAAGGCTGGATGCGTATATCCCACTGTGCATTCTCTAGTCCCATCTCTATTCTGTGGCAGTGAAATGCCCCCAAGTCATGTCAAAATGTGTCTCCTGTATCCCACTGCCTTCTAGCCAAACAGACCTGCCACCAGGGTCCTCATCAGTTTTAGCATAAGTACTAACCCTGCCCACCCCCATTCCCCTCTTTTTTTTTTTTTTTTGTTGTTCATTATAATAAAGGAGTGATGTGCAATAAAAAAAAAAAACCTATGGGATACAGCTGAAGCAGTACTCAGGGGAAATTTTAAGTCTCTGAGTGCCTATAGCAAAAAAATTAAAAGGGAGGAGATCAATAAATTGGGCTTGCAACTTAAAAAATTAGAAAAAGAACAAATTAAAAATCCCCAGACAAAAATGAAATTGAAAATCCTAAAATTTAAAGGAGAAATTAATAAAATTGAAACTAAAAGAACTAGTGAAGTAATAAATAAGACTAGGAAAAAATAAATAAAATAGGTAAAGTACTGGTTAATCTAACAAAAAAAGAAGGAAAAAAGAGAATAAAATTAACACTATCAAAGATGAAAAGGGTGATCTCACCTATAATAAAGAGGAAATTAAAGTAATTATTAAAAACTATTTCACTCAATTATATGGCAATAAATATGATAATTTAGGTGAAATGGGTGAATATTTACAAAAATATGAATTGCCTAGATTAGCAAAAGAGGAAATAGAATACTTAAATAATCCCACCTTAGAAAAAGAAATTGAACAAGCCATTAAGGAACTTCCTAAGAAAAAAATCCCCAGGGTCAGATGGATTCACAAGTAGATTTTATATATCAAACAAATAAAGAGCAACTAATTCCAGTACTGTACAAATTATTTGACAATATAAGCAAAGAAGAAGTCTTATCAAATTATTTTTATGACACAAATATGGTGCTGATTCCAAAGCCATACAGACCAAAAACACAGAAAGAAAATCACAGACCAGTTTACTTAATGAACATAGATGCAAAAATCTTAAATAAAATACTAGCAAAAAGACTACAGCAAATTGTCACAAAGATTATCCGATATAGCCAGTTGAGATTTATACCAGGAATGCAAGGATGATTTAATAGGAAAACCATGCACATAACTGACCATATCAATAATCATACCAACAGAAATTACATGATTATCTCAATAGATGCAGAAAAAGCCTTTGGCAAAATACAACACCCATTCCTATTGAAAGCACTAGAAAGTATAGGAATAAAAGGGCACTCCTCAAAATAATAAAGGGTATATATTTAAAACCATTAGCAAGCATCATCTGCAATGGGCACAAGTTAGAAGCCTTCCCAATAAGATCAGGAATGAAGCAAGGCTGCCAATTATCACCTCTATTATTTAATATTGTATTAAAAATGCTAGCAATAGTAATTAGAGAAAAAAATTGAAGGGATCAAAGCAGGCAGTGAGGAAACTAAACTATAACTCTTTGAAGATGATATAATGGTATACTCAAAGAATCCTAGAAAATCAGCTAACAGACTAGTGGAGACAATGAACAACATTAGCGAAGTTTCAGGGTACAAGATAAACCCACATAAATCATCAGCATTCCTTTATATTTCCTATATTTCCAAAAAAAATTTAGCAGTAAGAGTTAGAAAGAGAAACTCCATTTAAAATCTCTCTAGACAATATAAAATATTTAGGAATTTATCTACCAAGACAAACACAGGAATTATATGAATACAATTACAAAACACTTTTCACACAATTAAAACTAGATCTAAATAATTGGAAAACATTAATTGCTCATGAGTAGGATGAGCTAACATAATAAAAATGACAATCCTACCCAAAATAATCTACTGTAGTGCAAAGGATGCATATTAACCCTGAAAAGCCTTACTGCAGAATTTCTGACAGTTGAAAAGGGTTTAGAACCCTGACTAGTGGCAGTTGATCCTGGAGACTCGATGAGAGTAGGAGGGTCAACTGAGCTCTGTCTTTGGACTGAAACCCTGGCCTTTATTCTGCAGCTTTTCTCTTAAGATTTGTTAACTTAGCTATTTCCTTTGGATTTCCCTGACCTTCCCTTTCCCAATCATCATTTTCCCTTCCTAAATTTCTGTGGGTTTTTGAAAGGAGGTTGGATCTGGGTGGTAGCTTTCAAACTTTGTAGATTTAGTTTCCCTGTAGTCAAGTAGGGCTTCCCTTAATACAAATTATCTCTTGAATCAATGTATCCAACTTTCCTACCCCTTTTAGGCAACAAACCTCTCGGGGCTGAGTTAGGCAGGTCCTTCTCAGTCTCACATTCTGTCTCCCTCCCCCACCTGAAGTTTTCCCTAGACAGCTGTTAGAGTTACTTTGTATCCCTCTGTCCTTTACAATCAACCCTGAAACTCGATAAACCCCATTTGTCACTTAATCAAACCTTTGGCTAATTAGTTAGTTGATTGATAAGAGAGGGAGAAGGGGAGAAAGGAAAAATATTCTCTCTGGGTCCTGAGGGAGTTGGAGGCATTCATTTTGAGAGGGGCAATCCCTATACCTCCTCTGGACTCTTCCTTTGTGAACCTGAGAAACTGACTAGAAAGCCCTCTAGTCAGTTTCAAGCCATTTCTGGCTGGCCCTAACCTTTGTCTGTAGAAGTGCCCTTCCTACCTGAAGGGCTCAGTCTGTTTCCCTTCAGTGTTTTTGTCTCAAACCTGTGTACCCAGTCTGTGTTTCCCTGCTACAGCTGCCTGCCCAAAATACCTCATCCTCTCCCTTTGTTCCACTATTGTATCCTCCTTATCCACTTTACTGCTTTAGGGATCCACAAACCCCTATCCACAGTGCCTTATCCCCATTAAACTTTACCTGATTTATCCCTTTATTAACTCCAGGCTATATCTCCTATTACAACCACTTTATTACCCTATTGCTTAATTCCCCTATTACACTACTTAATCAGTGACATAAACTACCAAAAAACTTTTTTACAGAATTAAAAAAATTATAACAAAGTTTATCTGAAAGAACAAGAGATCAAAAATATCAAGAGAAATAATGAAAAAAAAAGGTGAAGTATGGAGGCCTAGCAATACCAGATCTTAAACTCTACCATAAAGCAGTGGTCATTAAAACAATGTGGTACTCTCCAAGACACAGAAGGGTAGACCAATGGAATAGACTAGGGGTAAATGACCTCAGCAAGGTAGTGTTCAATAAACACAAAGAACCCAGCTTTTGGGACAAGGACTCTGATGAAAACTGCTAGGAACATTGGAAAACAATATGAGAAAATTAGATTTAGATCAATATCTTACACCCTATATCAAGATAAATTAAAAATAGGTAAAAGACAAATATAAAGAGTGAAATCATAAATAAAATAGGTGAACATAAAATAGTAAAACTGTCAGATCTATGGGAATGGAAGGAATTTAAGACTAAACAAGAGACAGAGAACATTACAAAATATAAAATGAATGACTTTGATTATATGAAATCAAAAAAATTTAAAACCAGTATAACCAAAATTAGAAGGAAAGCAATAAACTGGGAGAACATTTTTATAACAAAACTCTCTTACAAAGGTTTAATTTCCCAAATATGTAAGGAACTAATTCAAATTTACAAAAAATCAAGCCATTCCCCAATCAACAAATGGTCAAGGGACATGAATAGATAGTTTTCACATGATGAAATCAAAACTATCAAAACTAGCACATGAAAAAGTGTTCTAAATCCCTGTTTATTAGAGAAATGCAAATTAAAACAACTTTGAGGTACTACCTTACACCTAGCAGACAGGCCAATATGATATCAAAGGAAAATAATAAATGATGGCAGGGATGTGGCAAAAGTGGGACACTAATACACTGCTGGTGGAGTTGCGAATTGGTCCAACCATTCTGGAGGCAGTTTGGAATTATGTGCATAGGGCTTTAAAAGAATGCTGACACTTTGACCAAGCCATACTACTACTGGGTTTGCACCCCAAAGGGTTAATAGGGGAAAATGCTTGTACAAAAATATTTATAGTTGTGCTCTTTATGATGGCAAATTGGAAAATGAGGGGGTATCCATTGATTGGAGAAAGGCTAAACAAATTGTGATATCTGGTGGTGATGGAATATTATTGTGCTGAAAGAATAATGAACTAGAGGAATTCCATGTGAACTGGAAAGACCTCCATGAAGTGATGCAGAGGAAAAGGAGCAGAACCAGGAGAACACTGTACTCAGGGACTGATACATTATGGCCCAATAGAATGTAATAGACTTTTCTACTAGCAGTAATGCTAGTAGAATGACCCAGGACAATTGAGAGAAACTCATGAGAAAGAATGCTATCCACATTAAAAGAAAGAACTCTGGGAACACCCTTTTTATCTTTGAAACTGTTAATTTGATTTTTCTTCTTTCTTTTTTATTAGATTGACTAGTACTTTATTTAAAATTTTTTTTCAAAGTACCAGCTCCTAATCTTATTTCTTAGTTCAATAGTTCTTTTACTTTCAATTTTATTAATTTCTCCTTTAATTTTTAGGAAACTGAATAATCTAATTCTTCAAAACTGGTGAGTCAAGGAAGAAATCATAGAAATAATCACAGACTTCATTAAAAAGAATGACAATGAGAAGACATCATATCAAAACCTATAGGGGGCAGCTGGGTAGCTCAGTGGATTGAGAGCCAGGCCTAGAGACAGGAGGTCCTAGGTTCGGATCCGGCCTCAGACACTTCCCAGCTGTGTGACCCTGGGCAAGTCACTTGAACCCCATTGCCTACCCTTACCAATCTTCCACCTATAAGTCAATACACAGAAGTTAAGGGTTTAAAATTAAAAAAAAAAAAACCTATAGGATATAGTCAAAGCAGTACTCAAGGGAAAATAATATTGCTGAGTGCCTATAGCAACAAAATTGAGAGAGGAGATCAATGAATTGGGCTTGAAACTTAAAAAACTTAAAAAAGAACAAATTAAAAATTATCAGATAAAAACTAAATTTGGAAATCTTACCTTTTTTAATCAGATCAGTTTCTACTTTAGCTCTATCTAGTATCATGATTGCTACTCCTGCATGTTTTCTACTTTAGATGATGTGTAATAAATTCTGGTCTAGCCTTTTACCTTGAATCTGTGTGTCACCCTGACTCAAATGTGTTTCTTGTAAATAACATATAGTAGGATTCTGATTTTTAATCCACTCTGCTATCCACTTCCATTTTATGAGTGAGTTCATCTTATTGACATTCAGAGTTATGATTAGTAATTGGTATTGCCCTCCATCATATTATCCCCTTTACATCCTACTCTATTCCCTTTTGCTCTGTTCCTCCTCACCAACATTTTGCTTTTTGTTACCCCCCTGCTTCCCTCTCCCATCAAATACCTCCCCCTTCCTAATTGGGAGTCCAGCTTCCATTGGTCCAGGGATTTCTTGGAGGAGAACAGTGTCAGCGAGAGAATAAAGGAAAATGAGAAACAGAACACTTTTACCTGTTGCCAGGTAAAGCAAAAAATATGCTCTGCTCAGATTCAAGTAAAGTTGATTTTTACACACCTTAGGATTACACACATGGTTGGCATGGAAATTCATTTTAAACATACATCTTTTCTTGGAGATAATGAATAAGTAATACATTAGCTTTGTTACTAACAACTTTTCATTCTCCAGTAACTTTCAATATTTTTCAAAGATATGTTTGACATGTTTCCTAGACTGGGATGTACCAGTCCTTTCATGGAACAACTTCTCTATTTTTCATCCATTGTCCTCCAAACATACCAAAACCAGGGAGGCTTGTCGTTTCTTAGTTTCCCATTATGTAAGCTTCTGTGTATGGGAATGGAAAAAAATCTAAGTACAGTTTTGTTGGATTTTTTAAATGTTTAGCATTAACTCATTATTTACTGGGTTGTTATGAAGTGACTTTTAGGGGAATATGTATTATACATGTAAGGGTAGGGTTTTCCTCAGGGACTATAGAGGCCCTAGGCATCTTTCAGCTATTCTTCTGTATCTCCCTGGGGTTAAATAGCATTATTGATCATTATAATTTAAATAATAGAGTGTGTTAGTAAGAGAGGGATCACATGAGGGAATCTGAGTGGGTGTTTCCATCCTCCCTGAGGCTGCTTTTGCAGTCCCAGGATCCCACCTATAACCTTGTCAGACAGGGTGGCTTTGATGGCTTCTGACACATTCTCTTGACTTATTCCCCTTCTATTTCTCTGTAGGATATCACTTCAAGTGATTAATAATAATTCTTATAAATATAATACTTGGAGTTATTGATATTAATTTAAATCTTGCATTTTTGGTGAGCTAGCAAGGGATAAAATCCTTGATCTTCTTTTAAGATAGCCTTTGAGTAAAGACAGGGAGTAGATTATTTTGAGAAAACTGTGTTTTTTGCCTGCCCTGACCCTTTTTGCCCTCCCCCTCAGGGGAACTCTCTTCATGGTCTTCCTGGTGCAGGAGACCCAAAGTGGCATCTCTGCCTGCCTGCTTTGGTTTGTGGGACTTTACCTGGAGGTACTTGCTAAACCTGAAGTCCACCTGCTGCTTCTCTTGAGTACACTGGCTGGGGGTTCTTGTGAGCTGTTTTCCTTCAATGAGGATGAGATATAAACCCTCTTTTTCCTTACATTGCTAACAGCTGAGTGCTTGCTGCTGCCTTGGAAGCCCAGGTGTTTCTCTTAGGCAACAATTAGCCTCCTAAATGCTTTTATCTAAGGAGATGTTTCCAACCTCTTAACTCCCTGTCCACATAACTGGGGAGAGCAATCAAGGGGAGCAGCAGTCAGCTGCCTGTGTGGCAGTGGAAGCAAGCAGCATCCTTGTTTTTTACCCCTGTAGGGAGGGGAAGGAAGGTTACTCTTCTAAACCTCTTAGCTAATTCCTGAAGTTTTTCTTTTACCTTCAAGACAGTGTGGGCTTTTTTTTTTTTGCCTGAAATAGAAAAACTCTTGCCTTTTCTTGTTTCACTTTCTAAATCCAGTTTTGGGCCAAGGCTTTTCCCTCTGCCCTCCATTCAAAGGCTGATTGGGGCATGTCTCCAAACCACTAACCTTGTGAGGTTTTTACTCCTACCCAGTACACAGTAAAGTAGTACCACCTATGGACAGGAAGTAGAATTGCAAGAATGGCTCAGTTTCCTGCCTATCTCAAACAGCTCCAGTTCCTAGGAACCATTATGAACTGGCACAGCTAACAGTTTTAGGATGTCTTTTCTTACTGTAAGAGGGAGATTTTAGGTATTTATAGATATATATTTAAAATGTGGTCACCAGGAATCAACAATTCAGATTGATTCCATAATTAAAATAGACCCAAATCAGGATTGGGTTTAAGGTAGTTTTTTTACAATTAGGAAGGTAAGAGATAGGGAAATAGAGAGAGGGAGAGGCTAGTCCAGGCCTGGAGAGGCCTTGATGGAGAGAGAAGGTTAAAAGGCCAATTAAACTAGGCTACAAGCCACAAGACCTTAGAAATCAGAGAGGCTATAAGCCTACTTAAGGCAGAGTTTGGAAATGCCAAGGTAGGCCAAGGAAGTCAGCCTAACTTGCCCACGTGACAATTCAGAGTAGAAGCAGTCTGAGGTCTCAGCCGAGCACCTTCAGCACCAAGTCCAAAGCCAGAACTCCTTCACCAGCTTGTAACCCATATATTTAAAGAGATAGTGTCTCTTGTCATTTCCTGTGGGCCCACCTCTAATTCAAGTGGACCAATGGCTGCCTCTACACTGATTTGGACTGCCCAAAGGGCAGTCCCTTGTTCTTGATTTGATACTTATTGTCACGTGTGATTAAATTATCTCCCCTCCCCTGCTGAGGGAGGTGGGGATGATATAATCTAGATGCCTAGCGTAAGTAGATTTTTGATTATGAATGGGCTAGAACTAATTCCATTTACACATTAATACCTTCCTGGTATAAACTGTGAATCAGACTTTCTTTGTCTAGCATCAGTAACTTTTAATTTAATCATCCCAAAACTGAAAACACCCCTACTTAACACTTTGTTAGCCAACAAGTAAGAGAATTCACAAGTCACTTAAAGAGTTAACACCCTCAGAAACTCAATCAGTCAGGAACTTGTGATAACTTTGAATAAGAGTTTACACTTTCAGAGGATGAGAGGTGTGAATCCCACAGACATTACCCAATACCACCCCCAGCAGTGCTAGGCAATTGAGAAGCTGTGATTAGGCCCTATGAAGAGGGGAAGGGAAAAGAAGTCACTATAAAAGCCCTGAACTTCTTTGACTGGAGAGAGTCTTCTACAAGCAGTCTTCTGGACTTCGGTAGTTGTCTTTGACTAGTGACCTGCCTCTTGGAGGTAACTTGGGACTTGGATTGCCTCTTGGGTTAGTGAGTAGCTGTCCTTTCTTTCCTTGTGTCTGGAGAGAGATTAGTTTTGGAAAGATCTTCCCTTCTTGGAGGAGGCAGTGTGGGTGGAACTCTGGGTCTTCTGGTTGAGGGTTAACAAGCCCTGTAGGGCTGAGCACTGGAGCAATATTTAGTGTGATAGGGTAGACATCTTCTCTACCCTCTTTTTGTATTTTTCTACTTTCACTCTTTCCACCCTTTTTGTAAACAAAAACAATTAAAAGTCATTTTGACTTTGAGCTGTAATACTTTAAATTCAGCAACCACAATATTAATTTAGAATTCTCACATTAGTCAAATCTTTATTTAAATTCCTTACACAAGGAGTATTTGTACCTATTAAATACATTGAAATTTATCCATTCCTCCTCAAGAAAAAACAACTGAAATATATCTTGAGTAACCTCAAGATGCAGAAGGAAATTCTACCCAGTCTCTGCAACACATCCAATATGGTGTTTTTCCACACTAAGCTCAGTATGGAAATCCCTCTCACTATGGAGAATCCCAGAAGTGTGACCAAAGGAATCTAGATGGATGATGATACTTGGGCGGAGAAGAAACCTTAAAGAGTCTGGAGGTGAATTTTAAGCCTTTATAGACTCCATTGCCTTATTGATGTTAACAGTTTCAGTTTGTTCCCCTCCAAATAGTGAAGAAGTCTCTGTAATGCAGTTATCAGAATTGGAGTAAAGGACTCTTGAATTGATTGCTCACATGTAAAACCTTATATTAACACTGAGTGCCTGTATCCTGTCATACTTATTGTATTTGCTGATTGTTTGCTTTAAAATTGAATTTTGTTTTTAAGTTCACATATTAATCTAATCCTTTCTATTACATTATATCATTTTTATCTACCGTGTTTTGGCCATTAGCTATAGAAAGCCATAAACAGTTTGATCTGTAAATCCTATCAGATCCAACTATAACTGATGATTATAACTAATTGATGACTCCTTTCATTAGTAAAAGTTTTCCTGTTTAATAAATCATTTTAATTTAAAGAAAAGGGGGAAATAGGTGAGAAGCCAATAAGAGAATAGATACAAATCTGAGACTCCTCTTTTGACTCCTTTTGTGATCCTTGTGATTTCTTGTTGAAAAGTATTGTGGCCTTATTGAAAAGCTTTAAGTTCCTAGCAAACCTGAATTTAAGAGGTTAACACTCTTCCCCTTTGGCCAGGAATGCAGCTGCCTGGTACAGCTTAGGCCAAAACCTTAGCAGGGGCAATTCAACCTTGAGAAAAATATTCCCCAACTTGGCTTTCTGATAAGAACCCAGTCAAAATTCAGCCTTGGCCTTATTCTATTCTGAAGCCAATGAGACATTTTGTGTTTTGATATAACATAATTTGTACCTTTTGTGCATATGCAAAGTTTTCGGCATGGTTCTTTTGTATGAAATGAGTCTTGAAATATATATAATAAAGTCCATGCTCCTGGAGAGAGAGCTGGAAGCATGAGCTAAAAAATCTTCAGTGTCCATTACTTCCTAATCAACTAAACTGTCTTTATCAGATTATCTGAGATGATAAAGAGATCTTGAGAATTAGCTTCATGTTCTGTTACATTGTCTTTATTTGTACCCTTCCCCTATGACTGGACTGGAGAAAATGCCATTTTAAAAGTCCACAAACAACTTGAACAAATCCTTTTCCATGGTAAAACCATAGGTCTTTATGGATGCTGGGTTTGTCACCAAATCCATCAAGGTCACATGTTACCTTAATGACCTTTTATTACTTTTTACCTTTGTTAATTGTCACATAGATGATGGATGGACTTCATCAAACCAGTTACAACCTGTAAACAATCTTAGAAGGATTTAATGAGCTAAAAATCTCAATTGATTTTAATGGGTCTTCAGAAGTGATTTTCATATATCCAGTAAGTAGCACCACTACCTCTGACTGATCATTTGCCTACCTTTGAGTTGTTTTTTAACAAGAGGTAAGGATTCACTTAGTAGTTGAAGTGAAGCTCAATAGCACTATTGTATTCCCCACCTCCGCATTTATAAAAATGTAAAGGATGAGACATCAGAAGTGATTTTCACTATTGTATTCCTTGCCTCCACATTGCAATGGATGGAACATACATGTGACTTTTATGACTGTTACAGTCTCTTACCAGAAGAGGGAATTTTCCCAAGGGGCTTGGTTACCTTATGATGAGTTACAATGTTATCTGGGATGGGGGAGGATTTCCCAAGGGGCTTAGTTACCCCTGGACAGTTTAAAATTTTTTTTTCCCTTAGAAAGTGCAATATTATATATGCCTCTAGTTAAAGATCTCTAAAGATATAAGTTGGTTATATGTAATGATTCATTGGGGAAACATGGCATGTAAATCTGGGAGATTTCCACATGTCTTTTCCCAATGGAATTACAGGATATATTTGTGTGGATAGAATTTGCTATGCAGGACTCTTACCCAGCATTCCATTTACATGCTCACACTGAATTGTGAACACTCAAATTCAGCTATGGAGAATAGGGGGGAGAGCTTGGCAGAAAAGTTTACTCATGTGGCCATACTTAAGCTTTGTACTTCTATTTTTTTATTTCTTCTACTTCAAGTGATTACAAATAAATCTTATAAAATATAATACTTGAAATTTTTGATATTAATTTAAATCTTACATTTTAAAAATATTTATAGCAACACTTTGTGGTGGCAAAGAACTGGAAATTGAAGGGATGCCCATCAATTGGAAAATAGCTAAATGAGTTGTAGCATATGATTGTGGTGGAGTATTACTTAGAGGTAAGAAATGACAAAGAGGTTAATTCTGGAAAACAAAACCCTGGGACATCAAAACAAGCAGAACTAAGAGAACATTATAAACAGCAACAGAAATATTCTTTGAAGAATGACTTGTGTATGTCTGCCTCCAGGGCATGAACTGACAAATAGAAATAAGACATAGTAATATATGTGTGTGTGTGTATTTGTGTTAAATGATGCATTCTCTAAATTGAGGGTGAGGAAGAAGAGAGTTAACTGAATATTTTAATATTTTATATCTTGGACACAAACAAACTACAAAATGTTTCAGTGGAAAATATTAAACATCATCCAACAGATCAATCAGATACTTGGGTTCATGTTTTCTTTTTAAAAAAATTTTTATTCCTTTTTATTTAATTTCTTAATACATTACCCCCCTTCCATTACAGCGAATCCTTTATAAATCTACAAGCATTTATTTATGTCAGGCACTGTGTTAAGCACTGGCAATACTAACAAAAGTAAATGACAGTCCCCTGTTCTCAGATAATCAAATCAAACAAAATTTGACAAATTTGACAACTTGTGCAACATTCCACCTTCTATTGAGGGGAGGATATTTTGTTTGATCATCTATTCTGTATGATGGAGACTGGTCATTATAATGAGTCAGAGACAAGCTCTTGGAGTTATACTTTTTTTGGCACTGAAGCTTATTTTTTATTTTTTTTAATCAGGTATTTTTTTTATTTTTTAGAAAAAAAATTTGTCCATGGTTACATGATTCATGTTTTTACTCTCTACCCCCACAACCCCCCACCTGCCATAGCCTACACTCATTTCCACTGGTTTCTTCATCTTTCATCAATCAAGACGTATTTCCATATTATTGATAATTGCACTACGGTGATCATTAAGAGTCTACATCCCAAATCATGTCTGCATCAATCCATGTGTTCAAGCAGTTGTTTTTCTTCTGTGTTTCCACTCCTGTAGTTCTTCCTCTGAATGTGGGTAGCGTTCTTTTCCATAAATCCCTCAGAACTGTCCTGGGTCATTGCATTGCTGCTAGTACAGAATTCCATTACATTCAATTTTACCACAGTGTATTAGTCTCTGTGTATAATGTTCTCCTGGCTCTGCTCCTTTCACTCTGCATCCATTCCTGGAGGCCATTCCAGTTTACATGGAATTCCTCCAGTTTATTATTCCTTTGAGTACAATAGTATTCCATCACCAACAGATACCACAATTTGTTCAGCCATTCCCCAATTGAAGGACATACCCTTGTTTTCCAGGTTTTTGCCACCACAAAGAGTGTGGCTATAAATATTTTTGTACATGACTTTTTCCCTATGATCCCTTTGGGGTACAAACCCAGCAATGGTATGGCTGGATCAAAGGACAGGCAATCTTTTAGCGCTCTTTGGGCATAATTCCAAATTGCTATTGTAAAGTAACTACAATTGCCTCCAAAATATGTGCAGTTTGTCCTACCTGCCAGGCCTTTAATCAACATCCTTTTTGAGGAAAAGTCCTTGGTGGACATCCTCTAGCTTATACACTGTTTGAAAATTTACAAATTGATTTTATCTCTATGCCAAAAGCTGGACAGTATAAATTTTGTCTGGTCATAGTCAATCATTAGCTGACCAGGTGGCCTGAAACATTCCCTACTGCTCAGGCAACAGCAGTTTTTGTTGCCAAAGTCATTTTGAAAGAGATTATTCCTCATTTTGACCTGCCGGACACATATTGATTCTGATAAAGGAACTCATTTTACTGACTCAGTCTTATCATTAATTTATTCATGTTTGGGGATGACTCTTAAATTTCATACACCACATCATCCCCAGAGCTCTGGCCAAGATGAAAGGATGAATAAAGAACTTAAAACTATGATTGGCAAATTGTGCACAGAGACTCATTTAAAATGGCCCAAAATTCTACCTCTGGCCCTATTTTATCTCAGAAGCAGATCCAGAGGTGATTTACACATCTCACCATTTGAGATGCTATTTGGATATCCACCTATTCAGGCACAACCATTTACCCCTGCCTATACTTCATTGTTAGGAGGGGATACAACCATTGCTACTTATATCAGACAATTACAAACAAAATTATAAGAACTACATGACTCTGGAGCTGCTGTTCAAGCAGGCCCCTTAGACTTCTCACTTCATGATTTGAACCCAAGTGATAGTGTGTACATAAAGAATTTTGAATATACTGAGTCAACTGAACCTGCTTATGATGGACCATTCCAGGTGTTATTAACTACATCAAAAGCCATTAAAATTAGAGAAAGGGACTCATGGATTCTTTGCAGTCATGTGAAATGAGTACCTTCTTTTGATAATGAATAATTCTCTGTACTAATAATAATTGCCTGTACCTATTATATTTGATGATTGATTGTATTTCACTATTGTGATAAGAATGCCCTATTGCTGGATTTTCACTATTTTGTTGCACTTTATTTGATTTATCCTTGTACTTGAATGATACATATACTACCTCACAACAGAATATCTGTATTAGTGACCTCTATTGACCTGATATTGACCTGATGTGCCTTTCAAAACATTTTGCGTGTTTTGTCATTCCTTTTGTATTTTCTTGAATGTATTATTGCTTTATATACCTCATTTGCACTCAAACTGTGGATCATGGCATAGTTAAAGAGGAAATGAATCTTATTTTTGGAGATTAAGCTCAAAATTTACCTCTATTATTGTGAAACTACACATTTTTAATGTTTTAGTTTTTTTCTTTTTTCTTCCTACATATACAATACAGTATTTGACTTTTTTCCTTTTCTCTCATTTTTTTTCTATTTTTACATTTGAAACATGTCACTAGCATTAAATAGATTTTTGACTGTTTTGATTTTTGCAATAAAAATAAGCTAAAATGTCCATTTCCCTAGCATATAAATGCATACCCCATAAGCTTTAGACTGTGGAAACCTGCCACTGGTTATTAAATTATTATGAGAATTTTGCTTGATGAATATGTCTAATCCAAGGAGAATCAGACCACAAAGGAGCACAGAAGTTGACCTGTGAAGTGCCAAATGAGCAAAACAAGAAAAAGAGACCCAACCAATTCTACAGGGATTGATGGCATTCTATGCAAAGAGTGCAAAAACTTGATCGTGTATGAGACTCAAGGTTGCAATGCTTAACATATGTTAAAACATACGACTTCCTTGTACTACACTCTATATTGTGTAAATAGAATTAGCCAGATCCCATTAATAGTCAAAAATCTACTCAACCCAGGCGTGCTAATGATGTCACTCCCACCTCCCTTAGTGGGGAGGGGAGACGAGTTACCCACACGTGACAATAAGTAACAAATCAAGAATAAGGGACTGTCCTTTGGGCAGTCCAAATCAATGTAGAAACTGCCATTTGTCCATTTGAATTAGAGGTGGACCACAGGAAGTGATGAAAGACATGATCTCTTTAAGTAAGTGAGTGAACTTCCTGTGGGGGCAGTTGCCGTCTGGAACTGGAGGAAGAAGCATCTCCTGAGACCACAGACAGCTTACACTCTGTATTGTCACGTGGGTAAGTTAGGCTGGCTTCCTTGGCCTAGCTGGGCCAATTTTAAACTCTGCCTATCTGGCTGTTGGGCCCTGTGGCTTACAGCTTCATTTATTTAGACTTCTAACCTCCCTTTTCTCTTTATCCCTACTTTACCTACCAGATTGTAAATAAACTCCTCAACCCGATGCTGACTTGGGTCTGATTTAATTATGGAATCAACCTGAATTGTTGATTCCTGGCGGCCACATATTTTTAATATATAGCTATAATAACTAAATTTTAATTCTTACAATATCAAATACTCAATATCAATTGTTCTGGCTCCATTATCTCTGAAAGTGAAGAAAAGGATCAAACCAGGAAATGCTATTTCCCATTTGTTTCAAGATCTAATCTCTTTTTCTATTTCTTTCATGATGTGAGAACTTACTGTAGTCCAGGCTGCTAAAATGGGTTAGTGAGTGATTATTGTTGCAAAGCTTATGGGACATAGATTGCTACAAGAACCTGTTGTGATTTGTGATTTTTTTTTCTTTTTCCTAGACTTTTTCTTTCTTCACATTTTTAAAATATTCTATGTTTCCCTCAGAGGTTCTTTTTCTTTTTTTTTTTTATTCTTTGGACTCTTTGATGTTTTTGATAATTGATTCATATACCTTATGACTTGACCATGTATTCCTGTGTGATTCCTATGTGTATCCCTGTATCCTCTTCAGGGGAGGATGCATAGTTATTCTCCTCAGGGGGGACTATGCTATTACTGTGAATTTGGACTTGAATTGACCCTAATTTAGAACAGCAATGCACTTAACATTGGTTTTTTTCTTTCTCCCTTTTATTTCTCTTTTATCTCCAAATTATTGTAAATTTTAATTTGATTATGTTTTCATTATCCATTGGGGGACTAGTCTCCCAAAGGATCACAGCGGGGAATATAAAGGTAGAAGATCTTGAACTCCTGAAACTATATTACCCAAACTCCCTTTTGGTATTACCCACAATTCCTTTTGCCTTGCGTATATGTGCGTGGGTTTCATAGTCTGTATTTAATTTGGGTTGGCTCTGCCTCTCTCTCTCTCTCTCTGGCACATGATTGGTGTGGTGAGCGGTGCTGGTCGGGGTGAGCCTCTTTGGGACAAGTGGGTAAATTTCCCCATGTTTCTCTAGCTCTCTAATTTAATATTAACAAATCCTTATAAAATATCATACTTCGGAGGCATTGAATATTATTTTTAAAATCTACACTATCCCGAATGGTTCAATCAATTTACAACTCCACCAGCAGTGTATTAATGTCTCAATTTTGCCACATCCCCTCCAACATTCATTACTCTCCCCTCCTGTCATTTTAGCCAATCCTGTTGCATAAAAAACACCTTTTTGGACTTGTGTATCTATTATTCTGGTTATTATATCATTGTTGTTTCCTAGGCTATACTCATCTTAATGCTGCCACAACCTTGATCTTTTTGATTTCACTGACCTTGGCCCAATTGTTGGCTTCCCTAAGTTGCTTCTTGTTAGAAGTGTCACACTCTAGTTGTGGTGGTGAAACACTAAGGATGCTTCAGGTATATTTCAGATGAAACGACTACACCCAACTCCAATATAACAGTGTCTCAGAAATAAGTAAATTAATGAATAAACTATGGCTCATATTTCACAGTTCTTCTATCTACTTATTCCTGGATTAAATTATGGATAAATGCTAAATGACTGCAACTTAACTTTATTTTGAATGATCCCTCTTCCTTCAGATACTCAAGGATATGTTTGATAATCCTTATGGTAAGAATGACATCCACCTAAGTAAGTTTCAAGATTTAATGATAACAGACTTAGGGAAAGGGGAACAGGAACTGAAGAAAAGAGGTATAAAGGGAATCCTTGGCTAAAACTACAGATGATCAGGTGATATCAACTTGAAGGTAATCAGGGTTTGAGATTAACAATTGAAGAGGTTTATCTTTCTCAGTTGTAATGTGGCCAAGCTGCTTTAACCTGAATCAGGTTGTTTGATGGTATTGATGTTGCTTCTTCTTAGATGACTAATTAATTAGGATGTATAGTATAGATTTACACAGGATTGGAAACTAAGGTATTGATCAGTATTGGCTGCTGTTATCCTAAATTGATTTTTGGCCTACCCAACCAACCAAAACCTCCCACCAAAGCCCTTCTCCAAGTTGAGAGAGCATTTGGTCCAAAAATCCTGCTATTTATAGTCTTTCCAGCAACTGACTTTAGCCCTCGCTGGCTCATGGCAAGCTTGGATGATTCTAAGTTCCAAACTGCTAAATGTCAATCATTCTGCTCTCCATTTTGCATAACTCTCAATAATGTTATCTTCATCATCTGCAGCCTTGTCTTTGTCTGCTGCATGGACATAGGTCACCTTTCTCTTTAAATTGTCTAGTGTCATCAACTCCCAGTCTGGGCAATATTCTCTAAAATACTTCTTAACCGCAGCTACAGAGTTGTTCATGAATATGCACCTTATATGGACAATGGTGTCTTCTGCCATAGTGTCAAGTCCTAACTGGGTTAGAGCTGTGTCTAAAATATGGTCAAGGAATCTGGCAGGTGTTTCTTCTGGCCCTGTTTTGTCTTGTCAAATTTTCCCCAAGCATTGGGCCTATAGGAATGCCTCAATAACCTGAAAAACTGACTTGTGTGCCTGCTTTAATAGTCTATAATAGTTTAAGTCCATTTTCTCATAGTCCTGTGGCCACGGTGTCATTCTTGAACTAGTTCTGGTTTCTTCTAGGAATTGGTTAGATTCCCTCTTCATAAATAATTCCTCTAAAAGGAAGTGGAAGTCCAAAAAATCTGGATTGTACATCTTAATTGCTTTCCTCAGCTCTCTTATGAACTTTGTTGGCTCATTGAAGAAATGGGGTGTTTGCTGTTTGTTGGCCTCAGTATTAGCTGTGGAAAACTGCATATGTTTTTTAAGATATTCTATCCCATCCTCCATTATACAGGGCACATCACATAGAGGGAACAAATTGACTGCTTCACCACTAGCATTTAATTGGGTTTCCTCCTGTTGTAACTTTGTTTGATTCTTTTCCCCATTCACCTTAGCTGCATTTCCTTCATTTTCTATATAATTACCATTGTTTTCTTTGCTAGACCCATTTGGTACCCATCCTGTATGCAAGTACAATCCATCATTTAAATTTTAGCCTGCACAACCCTCAACATGATCTTTAATTCACAATCTTTATATAGCCAAATAGTAATCAGTTTCACCAGGTGACCAATACCAAAGAACAACCATCTTATTTTATATAACATAAAACAACACAAGCCAATAAAAGGTAGATGAGCCAGAATATTTTGCAGAGTGATTTCATTATAGGTTTTACATAGTCAAAATCAAGTTCTTTATAACAATATCTAGGTGTCACTTTAAAAACAAAATAGGGTATCATCATCATACAGTCCCACAATACATACAACATTGCTCTCTATTGTTGTGAGGGAAATCTCTGTGGGAAGGCAAAATACTATCAGACTTGGAGTAGCCCCAGAGAAAGGGTTTTTTACCATGTTTTTTTGTGATTTATTCTCTGTGGTTTGTGCTTAATTGTAATTGTGATTGTTGTTATTAGTTGTTATTAGTCAATAATTGTGGCTAATAATAATACTGATATTGTATACGGCTGGTCAGTTTGGGCAATGATGGAAACAACGATGTTTGAGGATTGGATTGATTATGTCATCTTGACATTGTGGCAAGGAGTATTAGCTATCCCATACCTGTGGTTCAAAATCATACCCAGTTATTGTAGGGGGATAATGGATGTTGAAATAGCACAACCTATTTTAATTATTAATATGTTGGATTTGCTTTCACACATGCCAATCATTGTCCTTACTGGTTATATTGTTTATAAGTTAAGGTGGATGTTCTTCCATATTATGTATTGTTGCAAAATCATAGTGGCTTGGTGTTGTAGAGACTCAGAAATTAAACAAATGTTAAGGATATTACAGATCAAGATGGATAATCTGGAATTATACATGCAGAATAGTGGTGGTTCTGGTCAACCTCTTAATCCTACTGTTAATGAAAATATGGCTGAGTTTACACAAACGGGTATTACTGGCAATAGAGACAGATCTAAGGTGGAGTTGGAACAGCAGGCACAAAGCAAGGGTGATAAACCCATTAATCTTTTTACCTTTCGTGACCTTCCTATTGTATGTGATGATGGCATTTTTTCCATGTGAGGCAACATATAAGGTTTAGGACAGAGGATGTGAAAAATTTAAAAAGAAAGATCCCAGATTTCCATGATGATTTTGGGAAGTTTGTTAAGATCTTTAAGGCATTTATAAAAGCTCATGACCCAGACTTTGAAGATTGCTGGTATTGTTGAATCATGATAGGGCCAAGTTTGTGGAGGAGACCAGGAACACAGAAGGGAATACACCATGGCCGGTAGCCTGGGAGGAACTGGACCTCAATTCAGTTCCAATATACTGAATGTTAAAACAGGTGAGAAAGTCATTAATACAAATCTTGGAGAAACACTCAAAACATCCAAACGCATGGTCTAAATTTGAGAGAATTTGGCAGACTGCACAAGAGACCCCAGCAACTTTCCTAGATAGAATAATTGAGGCAGCCGAAATGTATTTGAATATGAATATATTAGAGAATACCACTGTAGACCACATAAAAATAATATTTGTTAGGAATGCTGTTCCCCAGGTTAAGAAGTTCTTTATAGATAACTACCCTGATTGGGAACTTTTGAGCCTGGATGAGTTAAAACAGAAAGCCACTTATGTGTTTGCACAGGAGAAAGAAAAGGGAAGTGATTGAAAAGATACCATAATTGAAAGCCTTAGGAAGCAGTTAAGGGAGGTGAATTCTAGAGCCAATGAGAAGGAGATAAATGAAATTAAGGCAGTGGCAGCATTAAGGGCAGCAGAGAAGAAGAATAATGCCAATAATTATAAGACCAGTGGTAATACATACACAAAGAATCAGAAACAGCAATCCTGTTATGTTTGTGGCCACATTGGACATTTTGTAAGGGAGTGTAGTTATAGAAGATCTTATGGGCAGAGGTACAAAAATAACAATGGATTTAATCGGTTTAATAATAATTATGGATACAGGGGAAATAACTGGAATAATGGTTTTAATCATTGAAATGGTCAGCAAAATATGTTCCAATGCCACAATGCATGCTGCCAACCAAGGTGCTCAAGCTCCTAATTTGGCAATGATGCAGGATTACACACGGGCTGGAGTCAGGCCAAAATTTAGCCATGTTGTACAGGGGAATATTAATAATGGTAACATGAATGGAGGGGCAACTTCATTATGAAGGTGTGCCTGAAATTCAGAAGTGATTGTTCAAGGTAATGGGCCTAAAGTGAATGTTGATGAAATTGTATGTGTTAAAGATGATGATGTAATCGTGGATAATGGAAATGGTGCACTTGGTTTTAATATTGATTTTATTGATGATAATAAGAATTTAATTAATAATGGTGATGAGTTGATCAGTATTAATTTAAATGGAATCAATGATAGTTTAATCAATGTGAATGATAATTTGATGAGAATTAATGATAATTTGAGGGGTGTAAATGTTAAATTATCTGAATTAACTACTGGTAATGATGTAAATAGTACTTTAATGTTGATGGCATTTTACCCACTGGTAGTAGTAATTTAACTAGTGTTGGTAATAATTTGACTAAAATTGATGATGGTTTATATGGTGTTGATAATAATTTGACTAGAGTTGAAAATAATGGTGAGGAAAAGAGAAATAGTGTTGTAAATGGTGTTAGAAGTTCTAGTAAGTGTGGAATTAAGAAGAATAATAGAAATTGTGATTTGATTAAGGATACTTTGATTGTGAATAAGAACAATGATACCAGAACAGAGGTGAAAAGGACCAAAGGTTTAAAATCCTGGGAAAATTCTGTAATTCAAGATGATGTTAACTTGGATGGATAGGAAATGGCTGAGCTACGTTCTGATGTTACTGTTTTAGCTCCTGTGTTGGAAACTTTCCAACCTCCCAATAGTACTGAACCATACGTGTCCGTGAGTATTGGAGACCAGATTTATAACCTTCTTGTTGATACCGGGGCCAGTATATCAGTTTTGCAAAGCTCTCCTGAGAATTGTAGAGCTGTTGGTACAATGGATGTCATTGGTGCTACAGGCATGACTCAGAAAGTAGCTAAATTGCAACCAAAAATGGTAACCCTAGGACCCCTTTCAGTAGAACATGCATTTTTGTGTATTCCAGAATGCCCTATGAATCTTTTGGGAAGAGATTTGTTGTGTAAATTAAGGGCTACTATCCAATGTACTGAATCTAGTGATATTTCTTTGCATCCCCCAGAGGAATCTTTGAAAGCCTTTCTATTGCTTTTCTTAGATTCTAGCAGTACGGAGGATGACTTAGGTACTATCTATCCAATACCTGAGGATATACCTAAGGACTTGTGGTCAAGATCATCTACAGATGTTGGGTTGCTAAAATCAGCTACTCCAGTCAGGGTGAGGACAAAGGAAGGACCAGTTCCTTGTGTGCCTCAATATCTCTTGACTAAGGAGGTGATAGATGGTACTCGTCCGCTTATTGAGTCCCTAATCCAACAAGGGATAATAATACCATGCTTTTCTGAGTACAATACACTGATTTTTGCCTGTAAAGAAGCCAAAACCAGATGAAAATGGCCATACTGTTTACCCATTTATTCAAGATCTAAGAGCGGTAAATGATTATGTCATCAAAACACATCCAGTTCATCCAAGTCCAGCTGCTATAATTTCTTCCATTCTAAGTCAGGCTAGATATTTCACCATGGTAGATTTATGTTCTACGTTTTTCTCAATACTAATTCCGGAGGATTCTCAAAAGATCTTTGCTTTCACTTGGGAGAAGACTTAATGGACGTGGACTCATCTCCCACAGGGGTATACCAACTCACCTTCTCAGTTCTCTCAAATTCTAAATTGAGATCTAAAAACTATTAAATTTAAAAAGAGTAAATTTGTGCATTTTGTGAATGATATTCTTTTGGCATCCCCAAATGCAAAGGTGTGTCTTAGGGATAGCAAGATTCTTTTGATCGAATTGTATAAATGAGGACATAAAACCTCCAAAGCAAAATTACAATTCGTTTTGCCCCAGGTGCAATATCTCAGATTTGTGTTGTCAGAGGGTTCCAGAAGTATTACATAAAAGAGAATAGCTGACATACAGAAATTGAGTGCACCTAAAACTAAAAAACAACTTAGGGCTATTCTTGGAACTACTGGTTTCTGTAGATAATAGATTCCTGGATATAGTGAGATCACTAAGTGTTTAACAGATCTTACCAGGAATACAGAACCAGAACCTCTGAAACTAAAGCCTGAACATCAATTAGCCTTAGATAAGCTGAAAGAAGCCATTCTATCTGCACCTGTGTTAGGAATCCCAGACTATGAGAAACCTTTTCAGCTGTTTGTCAATGAAACAAAGGGTATAGCTTCTGGTGTATTGACAAAGACTTTAGGGTAAAGTTATTGTCTGATTGGGTATTATAGCTGTCAATTAGATCCAATAGCTGCAGGGACAGTACCCTGTCTAAGGGGGGTAGCAGCAGCAACTGTGTTGGTCCAGAAGTCAGTTGATCTAGTTTTGGGATGTCCTTTGACTGTCTATTGTTCACATCAGATAGAAGCACTAATGAGGAAGTTTCGTACTCAAGCATATTCAGACCAACAAATAGCTAAGTATGAAATTATTCTCTTAGGTAGTGAGAATATCCAGTTCAAGAGATGTAGCATTCTTAATCCAGCTACTCTTCTTCCAGATTTGCCAAAGAACGGCGAGCCATTGCATGAATGTGTTGAGGTAGTAGATCTTGTGGATATGCCTAGGATGGATTTAAAAGACACTCCACTCGAAAATCCAGACTTAGTGTTATTCACAGATGGATCATCATAGTTATGTAATGGAATCAGATGTACTGGTGTTGCAGTTGTCACAGAATTGGAGACACTGTGGTATGGCTCATTACTTAGTAATCTTAGTGCTCAGGGTGCAGAATTGGTGGCATTGAAGCAAGCATGTCTTCTAGCTGAAGGTAAAAGTGTAAATATTTACACAGACTCTCGATATGCATTCTCTGTTTGCCATGCAACAGGAATGATCTGCAAGCAATGAGGTTTTCTTACTGCATTGGGAAAACCAATAGCTCACGTAGGAATAATAACTGAGTTGTTGAAAGCAATCCAAAAGTCAAAACAGCTGGCAGTAATTCATTGTCAGAGTCATACTTGTGGTAGAGATTGTCTCTAAAGGAAATCAGAGGGCTGATATCACTGCAAAGTATGCAGCCCAGAAAGCTCCAATTTATGTAATAAATTTAACATCTATTGATTCTGATGATCTAGAAAAAGCTTATGTAGACTCAGATATCCAGAAATGGAAGGATAAATTTGGAGCTAGGAAAGAACATGGGATATGGATTACTGATACAGGAAGACCATTGTTACCAAAAGATTTGTATACCTATTTGTGTCAAGCCATTCACACAAAAGGTCATTTTGGTACACAAGCTGTTGTGGATTCCATCAAGAGACAATGGGTTGCTCCTGGAATAAATACTGTTGCAAATCAAGATCTGTAATAGTTGTTCAGTCTGCCAAAAGTTCAATCAAAGTGTATTCAGAAAGAAAGGTTTGGGTGGTAGGCCTTTAGCATATTGTCCATTTGAGAGTTTACAGATTGATTATATCTGTATGCCTAAAGCTGGAAGATACAAGTATTGTCTTATGATAGTTGATAGACTGAATAAATGGCCTGAAGCTTTTCCATCAAATACCAATACGGCTAGTTTTGTGGTGAAAGTGTTACTCAAGGAAATTGTGCCTAGATTTGGTGTACCTTTAACCATACATTCAGATAAGGGATCTTATTTCACTCAGGGTATCCTTAGAAGAGTCTATGAGAATCTAGGAATAATACCTAAATATCATGTTCCTTATTACCTGCAAAGTTCAGGTCAGGTGGAGCGTATGAATAGGGAACTTAAGACTATGGTTGGGAAACTCTGTGCTAAAACTCATCTTAAATGGCCAGATATTCTTCCCATGGCTTTTTTTTACCTATGTATGAGGCCAAGAGTGGATCTACATATATCATCATATGAGATGCTCTTTGGACATGCTCCACTATAAGCAAAAACTTGTAAGGCTGTTTATGCATCACTCTTAGGAGGTGATTGCCAAGTTGCTTCATATTTAAGTGCTTTACAGAAGAGGCTAAGAGAATTACAAGATATGGGAGTATTAATTCAATCTGGTCCATTGGATTATTCGCTTTATAATTTTCAACCAGGTGATATGGTCTATGTGAAAAATTTTGCCAAA
>NC_058134.1:136150253-136165777 GCF_016433145.1 Gracilinanus agilis | reverse complement strand
CATTGTTACTTGTTGCTTTATGCTTTGAACTATGTAACTGTTCAATATATTTATCCTTTTACCTTTCCTTGTTGAAATCCCTAGTGTAGGGTAGAATAGGATAGTGTTAGATAGAATAGAGTTAGTGTGTAGGTTGTTTGTTATTTTGGGTTAGAATTTTAGTTTAGTTTGAAGTGCACAAATACCAAAATTTTGTTAATTTTGGCTTTGTGCAAAGGGGGGAACTGTTGTGAGGGTTATTTAGCAATTAATTTAGTATTAGTGTTGGGCCTAGCAGGAAGGGTTGGAGGATTCCAAGATGGAATGAAGGAGCAGGAAGTGGGGTTTGTGCTCTGAGAGAGACTCCATTAGTGGTTGGGGACATAACTGTTGCTAACCGTGGGAGAACTCAGAGTTAGGGAAAAACTGCATCCAGATTGCCTGGGATCCTGAGAGGTGGAGGCTTTCAGCAGTGGACAACAGACCTATATAGCAGCACCAAGTGGGGAAGTGGTTTGTGATCTGGTGGACAGAATTTCAAATTCACTCTCCCTACCTGGGTACCTTGGATTATCTGTACTGGTGGAGTTGGCTCTTGGCATCCTGTGATCATCCTTGGATTTACTGTGAGACCCCAATTGAAAGCCAACCTCAGACCCTTTAGCTGAGCTGACCAAACCTAGCTGGAACCAGGTTTGGAGGAGGTTTCCCTGTGACTTCAGTACTGCTTCCTTTGTGCCCTGCCTGGCTTAGGTCAATAGAATAGTGTAGTCAAGTCCTTCCCTTGCCCCTGTGGTTTGCACTTAGGTTGTAAGTATTGAATTCCTTATTCCCATCCTTCATTATTATTTCCCTCAATTAACTTGTTATATACTTTTACCTTTTTCCTGCTGGTTCCATAGACCCTAGCCTAGGTGGGCTGAATGACTGTTGGGCCTGTCATTCCTGTGACAGTTAAAAGCTTGGCAGTAAACCCTGGTCTCCCTATCCTTGTTGGTCCTGTTCTTCCTTCAACCCAGTGTGAACCCACAGACCATTTAGTTACATTTTAATAATAATAGTTAACATCCCTGGTGCCTCACCATTACACTATCAAAGCAGTATCTGAGTGAATGAGTAAAGTTACCAGTTTCTTATTGAAATCAACATGTGCCTTGTCTTCATATACACATGCACCTCACTTCAGGGTAGAAATGGACTGAACCTCTACTTAGGTAAAATGAGAGCTGGGTTTCTAAGTTTCATAGAAGTATTTTTGGTATTGAGAGCATACAGACTCCATCAATGACACAAAATATTGATTCTTCAGGCATTTTTTGGAGAATTTAGATGTCTAAAGAATATATTCATTATCTATTTCTCTAAATTCCCTCAACTCTATCCCAGTATTAAGGTAAACAAAAGTCAGCATACCTCAAACATCTTACTTCAGCATCCCACAGAAAGTGCTTTTGCTGAGTTAAGATTTATTGTTATATTCTTAGTTTTGTTATATTCAAACCCTGAGAAAAGTTGGTCTCACCTTGATTGACAGGGGAGACAGTTGGAGGCATCAGAATGTTCCCAGATGCCATGAGCCAGGGGCAAAAGTTGCTTGGCCTGAGAGTATAAATACCTCTAACAGCCATCTGGGAGGGGTTTTTGTCCATTGATCTTTGGGTCTCTGGCCGTTGGTCATTGGTTCTCTCTCAATCTCCCTAGACCTTTAGGTATCTGAATCATCATAGCTTTTAGGTCTCTGGGTCCCCGAGTGGTGAAAGGGAGGAAGGAAGGTTTGAGAAGAAGAGGGTGGTTTTTTAAGGGTTGAATACTTCCTGAAGGCTGTCAAGGCTAACACATCACAAACTGATAATAAGAAGGCTGAGAGGAAATCATCAATACAGCTACACCAACAGAGCAGACTACTCTCTGGTTTGGCAGTGGCCAAGCTGAACCAGATGGGGTGTGAACAACAATAGCTCCAGCTTTACTGAATCAATAGCCTCCAGTCCTGAGTGATTATAGATTATAGATATTAGTTTGACAGGGTCTCCAATCCCCAATCCATATCCCGATTATCCTTTTCCTAATTAAGATCATAGATAAAGTATTTAATAAGAACCTTCCTGAGTGGTCATTATATCATGACCCTTGGGGAGGGAGCAAAAGCAGTCAGAGGAACAATATGATCCAAGGCTAATCAGAGCCCAATAATAATTGATCCAAACCCAGGTGGGACCTGAAAGGGTTATCCATCCACCTGACCATTTGGGGTCCTTCCGGGGCACTGTTATTTAGAAGGGGAAATTGTAACATCCAGCAAGGGTGATTGGGGTTGGTGTTCCCCCATCACCAGCACTTAGGGGAATACAGAGACACAGCTCCTCCTCACCAGTATCTCTATCCCCTAGTAGAGTACCTCCCATTTCTTTATAACAGTTTTTATATTGTGTTGATATAGTAAGTATCCATTTGTATGATTCTCTGGTTTGGCAAAAAAAAAAATTATCTACTGCCATAGATGGAACTGATGGAGGCTGAATGTTGTTTCAAGCATACCATTTGTCACTTTATTTTGCTTATTTTCCCCTAATAAACACACACACCCATATATATGTATATATATATGCCTTTTTCACAGTATGATAAACATGAAAAAAATATATTGCATGACAGCTCACATAGAAATAATATCATATTACCTGACATGTTGGTGAGAGGAGAAAGGTGGGAGAAAGGGAGAGAACATGGATTATAAAATGTCTGATGATTGTTAAAATTGTAACTAACTGTAAAAATTATCTTTGTTGGCTAAAAAAATACTTTTTGAACTACCTGAAAGTCATGCATCAATGAAAGAGCCTAGACAACATATTTTAAAATGTTATAAAGTAAAACTGCCTTACTATTCTAGAATCAGAGTGTAAGATAGAAAATGAAAAATTCTTCTGATCACCTCCTGAAAGAAAACTCCAAATGAAAACTCTTCATAACTTTGTAGCCAAATTCCAGACCTCCCAGGACAAAGGAGAGAATACTTCAAGCATCCAGAAGGAGATCATTCAAACACCATAGAGCCACAGTCAGGATCTTCACAAGATTTTGTAGTACCTGGACTTTTGGGGGAGGAGCCAAGATGGTGGAGTAATGTAGAGAAGCTCAAGGTCACCATCAGAATCCCCTATAATCAATATTAAAATAATGTCACAAAACGAATACAAGAGTGAAAGAAATTATATAACATAAAGAGGTGTAAAAAATCATTATACAGGGGAGGATAAGGGTGGCACTTTGCAAAAGTGGAATGGGGTGCCTCATCAGATGGTAGATTTTCCCTTATTGGAAGGATTTTAAGCAAAGGTTGGAAGACTGCTTAATAACTATTATATTAGAGTTTCTTTTTCTGGTATGGATGGGATTATATGGCCACTGAGGTCTCATCCAACTCTGATATGCAAATCTGTGAGATTGCTTGTGGAGAGTTGGAAGTTGTAATCAATGGATCACAAACTCATTGGTTTAGTGCTAGAAACTTGGGGGTCATTGAATCTAACCCCCATTTTACAGAGGAGGAAATTGAAGCATAAAAAAGTTAAGTGACTTGCTCAGTCACAGCTAACAAGTGTCTGAAATAAGTTTTGAACCCAAGTCAAAAGTTTAAGTCTAAGCTCTACTCACTATGTAGATTGCTTTCAGTTATCTACTCAATAGCATTGCTTTCAAAGGGTGAGATGAGTAAAGGGGGCATCTGAATTTACAACAAAGATATTTTGATCTGCAGTCAATGCTCCACCATGGTCTATGGCCCAAAAGAGACATAAAAATGAGACCTAGAGGAGTGAAATCCTTCTAAGAGAACCTATTTTTCAACAAAGTAAGAATGCCTGGAGAAAGGCCCAAACTTCCACAATTTGTTACATTTGTTAATGAGCTTAGCTGTTCTTAAAGAATGTGATTTAGTATTCTTTAAATCTTGGAGAATATCTATCAAATGCAAGTTGATGCCAAGCTACTCTTTCTAATGATATCATCAACAGAGGCTACCACTTCTCTTGTTCATGTCTAGCAAGAAATTGTTTAAAACCATGTTATCAGCAAAGATAGCATGCTTTTTCCCCATTGTACTGTATCTGGAAGATGAACTCACATATAGTTGTGCCAAGTAGAGAGGGTACAGGTTCATCTCTGTTATAGATAACTTCTGGAAAAAGATGGAGAACAGCTTGAGTACAATCGTCGGTTATAGAACTTGGAATTTACCCAGATGGCATGAGCCAAGGGTAAAAGACAGTTGGGACCACCTCTATAAAAGCCCAGGGGCTCAACCATTCCTAGTCTCAGCCTTGAGAAGGGAATTTCTAGAGCAGTGGGTGGAGATGGGTGGGTAGGTCAATAGACCTGCAGATCCAGCATCCATACCTCATTTCCACTAGAAGTTCATTCATCTATTACCAAACAGAGCTGAGAGATAACAACAGCACAACTGCCGAGAAGAACATCACTACCCCTTCCTCTCCTTTGGTCACAGAGGGGTCAGATCAGTGTCCGTGAGGGGGAGAAAAATCTTCAGCCAAATACCAACCCAATGCTCATTGATTTAGCTTACTTTAACTCTCATTAGAGATAGCATAGTCATTCCCGACACCTCTTTCCTTATCCTGATTCCTAACCCCTTTGAGCCAAAGCATTAAACCCTGTTTCAACTTGATTCAAGTGAAGGCTGGCATTCATTCCAAGGGGGCAAAGGAGGAAAGGGATTACCAACATCTCAGTCAGTTAGCATTATCCATTCAATACCAATAACTAGCCCATTACCAATCTTTATCATTTAACCTAACCCCAAGCCAAGGAACCAGAGGGCTGTTGAACAATATATACAGCTTTTCCCTCTATAACTTTGGCTTGGGCATTGTTAGTGGGGTCAGGAGCTTAGCTGAGTTGATCATCCATAAGTCCTGGTGGTCACCAGCACACCTTGGTGGCTACCCAGGCATCACTATCCCAACTCAGCCTAGATCCATTACCCCTTGAGAATCTTGGGCTAGCTTATCAGGCTCAGCTTATAGGAACACCTTCCTGTCTATTCTTCCTCCAAGTATCTAGATACCCCATTTTAAATAGCATCTCCAATGTGCTTCCTCGATTTTAGAGATGAAGGAGGATGCAAGGGTCTATGGTGGAACCAGTTCTCATCAGTGACCACCACTCCCCAAAACAACTCCATGAACTCGAATGGTTTTCCTAAACCTCCTCCTGCCCCTCATGGACAAAAGCTATAGATGAACAGACATGGGCTTCCCCTCCCCCTCCCCATTTCCCCAACGGAATGTCTATTCTCCCAGAAACATTAAGATTAGGGCTTCTTTCTGAGGCTAGTTCAAAGGGAAACACACGAATTCATAATATTACCATAGTGGAGGTGAGACAAGATAGTTGAGTTTCAGGCGCTCCAAACCAGCAACTTCTACCTAAAGCCTTCATGAAAGTGTCAGGCTCTTTTGTCTCTACTTGCCTACAATAAATAATCAAGACAGAGATTCTCCACCTCTTGGACTGAGTGTAGAAAGAACTGTCTTGATGGAAGTGCCACTTTAGAGCCCTTTGGGGAAGACCACCACCAGAGGACACCACCTCCGAACCAAGCACCTGGGAAAGCTCCCCAGAGTGACTTCTGTTGGAGACGTCAAAAAGGTGCAGTGTGGCTGCTCCTGCGGAAAAAGCACCAGGTGGACCAGCGGGATAAAATGGAGGGTAAGAGAAGGAGAGGGAGAAAGGCCCTCTGGAGGAACCGAAGTCCACCGTCACTCCCCAACCCTCCAAATGGGTCTCTGTGTGGCGGCTAAGTCTCTAGTCTCCAAAACGGACGTGAATGTCTGAAGGAGGCAAAGAGAATAGATCCCTCCATATGTTCAAAACGATTTTCGGTTAGCTTTAGGATTGCGCCTCCGCCACCCCGCACAGGGACAGCGGGGTCCATGGAGCCCTTGCTGCTGCCGAAGGATAGGACCTCCGAACCAAAGACTGGGAAGCTCCCAGAACGACTTCTGTCGAAGTCCCGAAGTTGTAGTGGCGGCTGCGGCGGCAGCTCTGGAGGAGGCAAAGAGGCTCAGGGAAGGAGCCCCCAAGAGTACTCCTGACTAGTCCTGGATCCCGAATCATCGATATGAAGTAAAAAAGATCTTCCGTTCGGCCACAAGAAAAGTCAGACATCGGCTTGCGCCTCCACCACCGTGCACAGGACTGGGGGTCGATGGAGCCCCAGCCTCGGAAGAGGAATTCCACCTCGGGAAAAAGGCAGCTCCCCAGAGACGCTTCTGTCAGAGATGTCCCGAAGGTGCTCTGGGTGCTCCTGCTGAAAAACCAAGAGCTCAGCGAAGGGGATAAAACGAACAAGTAAGAGAAGGGAGTTGAGGGACGGTCCCCTCGTGGAACCTAAGCGCACTATCCTTCTCCATCCCCAAATATGAGTCCGTGTGTGTCCCCTAAACCTCAGAACGCTATTCTCTGAGCATCTGAGACAGCCCAGAGACCCTGGTCCCGCTCAGGATAGGGCTTTACCTTCTGGGGCATGGAGAGCAGCCCGGTGGGGTTTAACCAGTCTTCGAGATCTAGAGATTTGGAAACGACCCGCCCTTAGCTAACAGGTCCGGCACTTCTGCTTGTCTTAACCTTTGGGCCCCTGCCCTGTGACCAGAGCATATGACGAACTCACGTTGGATTTGTTCTCAGTGCTAGATTAGTTCTCAATGCTGGGCCTCGGTGCCGAAGTCTCTAGCCTCCAGATTCTAGAGGAGGCCAAGAGGCACCCGGAGGAGCCCCCTCCATATGCTGAAAAAGATTTCCGGTTTCGTTCCAAACAAAAGTCAGCTTCAGGCTTGCTCCTTCATCCCTGGGTAGGGACGGAGGGGTTGACGGAGCCCCTGCCACCACAGAAGGATACCACCTCCGAAACAAGGACCTTGGGAAGCCCCCCCGAGACTTTCCTCCGAGTCTTTGAGAAGGTGCAGCGACCGCTCCGCTGAAAAAGCACCAGCTCAAAAAATGGGATAAAATGAACCAGTAAGAGAAGGGGTGGAGGGAGGGCAGCCTGAAGGAATCTAAGATCGGAGCTGAGAGTCTTTGGAGGAGGCAAAGAGGCTCAAGGAGGAGCTCCCCCCCTCCGCCCCCCCATGAGACTGCCTGGATCCTGAATCATCTGTATGATGAACAAAACCTTTCTGTTTTGAGCACAACAAAAGGCATCCTCAGGGTTGGGCTTCCCCCAGAGAGGCTTCTGAAGTCTGGAAGTTGCAGTGCCTGCTGCTCTTGCAAAAGCAAGAACTTAACAAACTGGGTAAAAGGAGAAGGGTGAAGGACAGCGGACTGGAGGAACCTAAGAGTGGTGGTGAGAGTCTGGAGGAAGTAAAGAGGTTCTGAGAGGAGCCCCTACGAGACGTCCTGAATAGTCCTGGAACCGGAATCTTCGTGATGAAGAAATATTTTTTTCTGTTTCGGCCTCAACAAAAGTCAGTCTCAGGCTTGCACCTCCACCAATCTGGGAAGGGACAGGGGAGTCAATGGAGCCCTGCTGCTACCAAAGAAATCCACCTCTGGAAAAAACGACCTTTGGAAGCTCCCCCGAGAAGTTTCTGTCAGAGACATCCCGAAGGTGCAGTGGCTCCTCCTGTTGAAAAAGCAATAGCTCAGCAAAGGGGACAAAATGAACCTGTAAGCAAAGGAGTTTGAGGGAAGGCCCCCTGGAAGAACCTAAGCCCGCCATCCTTCCCCATCCCCAGGAGTCCATGTTTGTCCCCTCAAGCTTTTCTCTGAATACCTGGGACAGCAGAGAATCAGTCTCTTCCTCCTTCTCCTGGAGATTGGATAGCAGACCCTTTAGGGCTTAACCAGCCCTGGAGATCTAGAGGTTTGGAACCAACTTGCCGTTAGCTAACAAGCCCAGGCTGTTCTGCATCATCTTACCATAAATCAAGGCCTCTGACAAACCCATACTTAGTTCAATCTCCTTGCTGCCTTTGACAGGGCGATTCTCACTTCTTGGCACTCTTGGTCTAAGTCTTTGCTCTCTAGATCCGAGGTGAGAGTCTGGAGCAGGAAAAGAGGCCCAGAGAAGGATCCGCCATAAGTACTCCTGCCTTTTCATCATTGTGATGAAAAAGATTTTATTTTTTTGTCTCAAAAAAACCTCAGCCTCAGGCTTGCGCCTTCACCACCTTCTCAGGGACAGCCAGGTTAATGGAGCTGACAACTCTGGACGATACCATCTCAGGTAAAAGGATCTGGGAAAACTCCACTGAGTGGCTTCTGTTGGAGACGTCCCGAAGGTGCAGTGGCGGCTCCTGCTGAATAAGCGCGAGCTCAACTAACGGAATAAAATGAACCAGTAAGAGAAGGGGGTGGGGGAACAGCGTCCGGGAGGAATCTAAAGCCCTCAACCTTGCCCATCCCTCCATGTGGTTCCGTGTGCTTTCGCTAATACTTGGAAAGCTATTCTCTGAGCATCTGGGACAGTGTAGAACCTCAGGATTGCCTCAGAGTCAGGCTTTGTCCCCTGGAGATTGGATAGCAAGTAGCCAAAGCTGGTGTCCCCTCATCCTCCTGCCTGTCCATTCTTGAGGAATGGGAAACGCCTTACTTTTAGCCAGGGTCGAACTTACTCTTTCTTCATAGCAACATGGCAACAAAGATTACTATATACTGCCCTGATATATGAAGTGTGACAGTGTTGTGTGGAGTGGGGGGGAGAGTTCCTACCCCCAGAAATCACTCTAATGAGCAGACAGGGGACTTAGATGCTGGCAGAGATCATGCGGTTTTATTTAGGAAGGGGGTGGGGAGGGAACAGAGAGAGCGAGAGAGAGAGTGTGAACCCACTGTCGGGAGGCATCTCTCAGAAAACAGTGTCCATGGGAGCTCAAATTAACTCAGGAATAAATAAATTTATAGGAATCTAACACAATACTTTCTCCTCTTGTTCCCACCATCTGAGTGTGACATAATGCTTTTGGATGTTATATTTCTTTATCTTGTTCTATCCTTAAGTTTTCCCAATGTTTCCAAGCCCATGGGAGCATTCCATAAATTTGCAATTTCTCAGTTGAGTCAAAATTTACATGTCCAAAGCCTTTCAGGATGAAACATTTGGGACACAGTAAAGATTATAACTTGTAAGTTTCAAGATATCTCCTATGAGAAATAGGACACCCATCTCACCCATCTTCCTCCCACAAGAATTGAAAGAAGGGGAGGTACTTCTTTTAGCCACATTAGAAAAAGTATAATAAAGGTATATATTTATGTATGTAATTATATATATATATATATACTGCTTGGGAAGGGGAATTTCTCTATTCTTCATACGAAGAGATCGGTATCTCCCTAGTGAAGGGTACCTAACTTTTGCACTAATTTTCTATAGGAAATTACCAATTTAGGATTACTAATACTAATCAGTTAATCAATGTATACTGGGGGATAATTCACAATCTCATCCCATACAATCCTATTTTCACTTCCTTGTTTACATTATTCCCTCTCTTCAGAGCCTTCATTTCCAAAGAGCCAAAGCATTGCACCCGATTTGGCTTCCTTCTTAGATTGAGCTATCACTTTCTGCTTTCTCAAAATCAATATGCATTTTCTCTACATTGTTTGAATCAGAATAATAAAACAGGGAATCAAACAGTTAATAAGTAAGAGAAAAAACAATAATAATTATGGTTTGAACAATCTGTGTCCAACTTCTTGAACATTATGTTTCACCTCTCAGTTCATGGGGTAGTATTAGCTACTGAATTTCTCTTCAGTTCTTCTGAGAGAACACAACTCTCTAAGTGCCCTTGTGACAGAACCATCTGGGGACATATTAGGTATATTTGTACAGCAAGATCTTCCTCATAACACTAACTCCTCCTTCCTTTGCCTGGGTCATGTCCAAGGCAACTCTATTATCCCATGTCATCCAACTGCTTGCATCCAATTGCTGAGCTAAACCTATAATTGCATCCCTAGTATAGTTTACAAATCTATTGGTTGTAGTAAATGTAATGAATCAAATTCACATTCTTCTTTATAGTTACCCACCAGAAAAGAGATTCCACATCAGCAGCTCTAGCCTTGAATTTATCCGGGACTCCTCTGGGTACCCCAATAATATCCAAGAACACCAAAGGATCAATCCAGTTCTGAGAGGCATTTCTCTTCAGCCTTGTCTTGCCTTCTTCCTGGGTCTGGTTCAGATACAGATACACTACAGTAAAGGGAATGGCCAATTTCATTACCAGTCCAGTTTACCAAGACCTTTCTCAGCATAGGTTCTCCACAGGACCACCAGAGATCCACTGAATTCAGGCCTGTCAGTCAAATCCCATATATCTGAACACCCCAGCCATCAAGGATCAGAGACACCTCTTGCATGTTGTGAGATACATGCTGTATGTTCCCAGTGATCCTTCCTTGATGAGAGTATTCTCTTCATTCCCAGAGTCATGGGAGGGTATTGGGATGACAGTGCTTCACAGTGCTCTGGGACCAACTCTCTAAAGAAATAAACCATGCACTTGAATTCAGTCTCAAACTTATCTAGCCCCATTGGAAATGGAGCAATGTGCACTCCAGGCCTTCCACTTGCACAATTGTAACAATCTGATTTTCCCAAGTTACTAGCAGTATAACTGAGCCATTCCCACCAGGCATTAGTGCCAGTATATCCTGTTTCTATCTCAATGACTCATGTTAAATCCTCAGCAGTTGACACATCAGGTTCAACGCAGAGATTTCCTGGAAAAAGCTGTAGTCTGAAATACTCTCTGATTCTGTCATTTTGCTACTTAGGTTTCCTTCCATCACTGGGGTAATCAGAAATCTACTAAAATAGACACATCTATATATCTTGCAATCCAAAATTCATACCAGCCTGCCCATTCTTCCTTAAAGTTTGTAACAGTTAAGAATTGGATCAAATTATAATTATTAATGGACTGCTAAGAGGTAAAAAGCATTTTTCCATTATAAGTTTTTGGGGCTGGCTGTCCATCCTCATGGCTCTATTGACCACCACAATCCTGACCAATTCCTATAAGAGGGACACATTTGGAGGGGGGGGGAAGATATTTTGGACTGTTCTGAAGACCAGCCAGCTCTTTTACATTCTTACATTTAGGTTTCACTAGAGGCATAAATCTATCTGTATTATCTGATGCCCTTTTCCTACATGGAGCTCATATCTTTTGTTCACCTCTTTCAAGTCTTTCTGTAGCTGTCCTTTGTTTTAGTTCTTCAAAATGGCACCTATCACAATGTTAAAAATTCCCATAAAACAACAATTCTCTGTCCCACCCCCATCCTCAAAATCTGATGAGTAGGGATCAAACCAAATGTATGAAACCAGGGGTTCTTCTACAAAACAGAAAATAGCAGAGAAGGGGCCCTCTCTTCCCTACATTAATTCTCTGCTCTAGTTTACAAAAACCCCAAAGTTACTATCAATAAGTCAATGATTTTGAAGTCAGAGATCTTGGCAGCTTCCTCTCTGGCTAGCAGTCTTTTAAAGTAAGAGTTTATTCAAGTACCAGGAGGTGTTGCAGTCTTTCTCACAGTCAACTTCAAAGGCTGGTCTGCCCAAATCTCAACTGTCCATGTCTCTGGGGTTCCTCTCTAGCATATCGGCTCCAGTCACATTGCAGTTTGAACGGCTGTATTATTGGTCAATAGGACCTGGAGGAGCCCTTCCCAACTTGAACTCAGTTTTTCTTCTTTCCAGGATCAGATGAGAACCCAGTCTTCTGGCTGGAACTCATGAACTGGAAAACCTAAAGGAGGTGTCTGTGCTAGTGATGCTTTTTTCTGTAGGGAATTCCTACAGAGAAAAATCCATTGTAGATAAAACATAATTACACAGATATATTTAGAATAATTTTAAAGGCTTTTGAAAGAAAGATTCCACTCTTTAATGAAATAAAAATATACAAATATTGAAGAGTAAGAGATAGACTTTTCATTGAGCTGAGATTTCAAAAGATATTTGTGTTATCGTTTGTGCCTTCACTTCTGCATATTAACTTAGTTTAAGATGTGTGAAAATATTGCTGACCACTAATACCAGGAGTTTATGATTCCATTAATTTCAATGTCACTCAATCTATTTTCTACTCAAATATAACCTGGTTCCTTTTTGGAACTTTTTTTCTTTTCTTTTCTTTTTTTTGGCATTTTACTGTTAGCAACAGAGAAGGTTTAAACACAGTAAGTATTTCTGTGTTCTAGAAAGAGCTGATCAGTACTAGAAAATACCTTTAAAAATATCCATGATTTCACCAGTTGAGGTTAGACTTGTCCTTAAACAGCAACATCTATTGCTGAATTCATGTTGAAAGACTTTTATATTTGTTAAATGTGAAAGAGCTTGTTCTAGATTAATCTTTCCATAGGTAACTTCCATGTTATGATGGGGCACAGGGATAGGAATTTAGTGGAAAGTGTGGCTGAGATTATTGATTTTAATCTGGTCCTTTTCAAAGAGCCTTTGCTTTACTTTGAAGGCTAGCAAACAAGCGGAAATTGTGTCTTGGTACTGAAAATCTTTTAACTGTTGCACACCAGGGGTTTTGACATACTCTCTTTTAGTCTATTATAAAGATTCAAATTTAACAATCCCTGCTAAAACTCCCAAAGAGACAAAAAAAACCCTTCTCTCTTTCTGTTCTTATTTACCAAATGCAGTGCTGCATATGAGTAATAAGAATGCTTGTATCCATCACTACATATTTATGTTTCACATTAACACCAAAGAAAATGAGATATCCTCATCATGAAACATAAAGAAAAATCTGATTTAATGTGATTTGTTTAAATTCTTAAATGCAGATTGTTTCTTTATTATTTCAGAATAGCCCAAATGATTGCTCTCACTTTTGGTAATAAACCAATAAGCACAATCTTGTTCTTCAATATGATGCTGACCTCTCTTGCCAATATGACTATAGATGGACAGCTAAGACTTATGATTATGTCACTGGGGTTCATGAGTAAGTGCTAACATTAGAATCCCAATTATCTTTATATAATTTCATTTCATTTATTTTTCCATTCATAAGACTTATATTCTACTAATATCAACTTAATACACATATTCTTAACAATTATGCTTGGATTGTTCATGAAAATGTCTTAAGACATTAAACAAAGGTAGCCATCATCTCATGTTATTTCTTTGTTAATTATTTTAATAGCAATACATGATAGGCAAGTTTCCAAAAATAACAAAAGCAAAAAAACTAAATAAAGTTAAATACATGAGTTTTTTTTTTGTTTCAGTATTGTGCCTGATATATGATGATTTTATGAATATCAATAGAATTAATTTTTTCTGCATCTTTACTTATGTATTTGTTTTTAGGTTGCCTAAACCATTTAAATATAAATAAAATATGCAGCAAAAATAATGAAAGTGAACAGCAGGAAACTTTATAATTTATTTCTCAATTTTTCCATCAAATTAATTCTCTAAAGTAAATTGAAAATAAAAAGATGCAATTACCACTTCATGCCTGAGGATCTCATAATAGAACACAGATCCAATTTTAGGGGATGCATTGAGTGTATTTCCTTTTTGATTACTTTAAATGCTTCTTGATATGCTTGTTGTGATTGATCCATTATTCCTTTCTTGTCATCATCAGACAATTAACAGTAGTAGTTTCCTTTCATTTTCAAATAGAAAACTGCTTTCTTCTTGTGAAGTATTAGGAATCAAGACCTTTCCCAATAGACCTAGCACATCATTGCAGATCTCTCTTACTCGTGTCTCAATTTTCTCTTTGTATTCTTGTGCCATCTGCTGTTTTTTCTCAGCACCTTCCACCTTTTGTTCAAAATTTGAATTGGCTCTCCAAGATGACCTTTGGGCCCCTAAGATATTTTTGTAAGCAACAAAGACAAGTTTTGTCTCTGTATTGGATAATTCAGCTCCTTGCTCAGTTATAGAGTGTATGTGAGATGCCATGGCATCATATCTCTCAGCCTGCTCAGCCAGTTTGGCCTTTTGCATCAATTCCTTTTTATTCATGACTGAATATGTAGTGCCTGCAGTGGTGGCATCAGATGGATGAACAAGGGATTCAGCAGTCTCTGGGTGACAGCAGTGACATAAAATTGCTTTATACAATTAAAATGAGTGGGGCTTTTATAGTTGCATTCTACGGTCACAGTCTGGCAAGCTGGCTAATGGATGCTAACAAGAAACACGGAAATGGCAAAGTTAGATTATTGAAGTCAGTAAGGTATAAGCAAAAGAGAGGAAAAAAGGTAGTTAGACAATCAGATAATTTTTAGTATTGATAATGATGACAAAGCTGCCATTTTCATAGCTCTTTAGGGTTTTCCAATACTTTATTTAGATTTTATTATTTGATCTACACAAAAAAATCATATTTTTTAATTATATCAGTTTAGTTTGGGAGATGCCATCATGATTGGTAACTAATATATACATATAATGAATGCTAATATTTAATATTAGAGTTTAGAGATTATAGGGAGGCAGTTTAGAACTGGTGAGATAGTGCTGGATTTGGAGTCAGAGGACATGAGTCTTGGGGAGATCTTGCTTCTCACTATAGGTGGGGCCTTGGACAACTTTTAGCTTTTCTTGGACTCAGTTACTTAGTCTATTAAAAAAAATTAGAGATTAGACTAGATGACCTATACAGACCATTTTACCTCAAAGTTGCAATCTTGTAATATTGTGACTAATAACAAATGTAAGAAGTCTAGATTGATTGATTAGGTATGTTCTACAGAATTTACAAAAACAACAAAAACAAAATTTTGTTGATAATCTGGTCTGGCTATTTAAGATTTTGAGATGCATAAAGACTTGGTGTGTATTATTCTTATCTTGGTTGATATAGACTTCTTATGTTTTATATTTTGTTTTTTAAATAGTCATTGTGAACTTGTTCTTCAATATGGGAAGAGGCAGCTCAATCAACTCTCTTCAGCTGAAATCATTAGTCCATATGGGGCTTCTGATATTGGATTTACTTCGGGTGGATCTGCCTTGAATAAAGAATGTAGGATTGACAAATCCATCAAAATACTTAATTTTAAACATAATTAAAGATCAAGTTTAAAATTTACATACCTTTTTTAAAAAAAACTATTTCCATTTTATGTTTTTTTTGCATTTATTTATTTATTTATTTTTTTAAACATTTATTAATATTCATTTTTAACATGGTTACATGATTCATGCTCCTCCTTTCCCCTTCAACCCCCCCCCCCGCACCCCCCCTACCCATGCGCATTTCCACTAGTTTTGTCATGTGTCCTTGATGGAGACCAATTTCCAAATTGTTGGTAGTTGCATTGGTGTGGTAGTTTTGAGTCCACACCCTCAATCATGTCTACCCCGACCCATGCGTTCAAGCAGTTGTTTTTCTTATATGTTTCCTCTCCTGCAGTCCCTCCTCTGAATGTGGGTAGCATCTTTACCATAAATCCCTCAGAATTGTCCTGGGTCATTGCATTGCTGCTGGTACAGAGGTCCATTACATTCGATTTTACCACAG
>NC_058134.1:136149820-136150159 GCF_016433145.1 Gracilinanus agilis | reverse complement strand
CCCGACCCATGCGTTCATGCAGTTGTTTTTCCTATATGTTTCCTCTCCTGCAGTCCCTCCTCTGAATGTGGGTAGCATCTTTACCATAAATCCCTCAGAATTGTCCTGGGTCATTGCATTGCTGCTTGTTCAGAGGTCCATTACATTCGATTTTACCACAGAATGTCAGTTTCTGTGTATAGAGTTCTTCTGGCTCTGCTCCTTTCGCTCTGCATCAGTTCCCGGAGGTCTCTCCAGTTCGCCTGGAACTTCTCCAGTTTATTATTCCTTTTAGCACAATAGTATTCCATCACCCGCATATACCACAGTTTGTTCAGCCATTCCCCAATTGAAGGACAT
>NC_058134.1:136101511-136145500 GCF_016433145.1 Gracilinanus agilis | reverse complement strand
CCAGTTGTTAGGTACTTGATAGAAAGTATTTCACAAGGAATGTAGTACAAGGAGTCCTGCATCTTAACATATGTCAATCACCACAACCTTGAGTCTCACACTAAGTTCAAGTCCTTTCATATTGGAGTAGAAGTTCATCATTCCCACCAGGATTGGTTTGGTCTTCTTTGACCTTATGCTTCTAGGCACCACACAGGTTATGTATGTGCTTCTTTGGCACTGTGCAGTGGCTCTTTTTGTTTCCTTCTCTTGGAATCATACAGAATCATTAAACAAAGTCCCATAATTTTTTAAATACTCAATGACATTATTTTTATAGTCTAAAGCTTCTTGGGTATGCAGGGACATTTTTAAACTTACCCTAGTGAAAAATCAAATATGTGCTTCGAGTTAAGAAAGGAGAAAAAATAAAACTCAAATACTGTATTGCACATGCAGGGGGAAAAAACAATAATAAAAATGTTTTAAAAATCAAAAATATATAGCTTGGGGGCAGCTGGGTAGCTCAGTGGATTGAGAACCAGGCCTAGAGACTGGAGGTCCTAGGTTCAAATCTGGCCTCAGCCACTTCCCAGCTGTATGATCCTGGGCAAGTCACTTGACCCCCATTGCCTGGCCCTTACCAGTCCTCTGCCTTGGAGCCAATACAACAGTATTGACTCCAAGATGGAAGATAAGGGTATATATATATATATATATATATATATATATATATATATATCTTACAATCAGTGACACACTATGTCAGCCAAGGACAGGTAGAATACAAAGGGTTCTCACTCCCAAATGAGATCCATTTCCTTTTTAACTTGGCCATGAACCACTGTGTGAATGCAAATGATTTTCACAAAGTAACAGCTTTATAAAACAGTAGTACAGTAGATAATGCACAATCAAAGAAAGTACCAAAATTTACAAAATTCACAATAGCCCCAGCTAATGGCAACAGCAAACAAAGCCTCTATTATATAGGATTCATATGAATGTCTAGATAGCCACTTGTTGTATGACATTTAAAAAACCTATGAACTCATGGATATTTGTCAAGTTCTACAGATGTAGCAAATCTTTTAACCTTGGCTGAGATATTTTTTAACAAAGTTTATTACTGCCATCATTCCAAAATGTGGCAGAGGAGCCTAGAAAAAACACAAACCTCTATACTGTTGATGAAAACCTTTTGGGTCTAAAATGTCACCAAGAATCTAGATCATTCTAATGGAGGTAGATTAAACTGAAGAGTTAAAATCATCCAGAAGCTACTTATACTTCAGGAGAAGTGCTCCTTCTTGGGAGCCATCCAGGGGTTATACACCCTAGGAACACCTTCCCAGCTCCTCTGGTATGAGACTGTTATATGTCTCAATCATTACATTTTTATAAATGTGGAGGTAGGGATATATAATAATGCTATTCATTTCAGCTATTAAATGGACCCTTACCTCTTGTTACAAAGAACTCAAAGGCAGGCAAAATGATCAGTCAGAACTATTGAAAAAACAAGATATCTAAAAATCATGTCTGAAGACCCCTTAAAATCAATTTGAGATATTTAGCTCATTAAATTCTCCAAAGCGTGTATACAATTGTAACGAGTTTTGATGGAGTCCATCCATCATCTATGTGACAATTAACAAAGGCAAAATGGAACAAAAAAGCCATATAGATAACATGTGACCTCGATGGATCTGGTGACAACCTCAGTATCCCTATGGTTTTGCCACTGGAGAGGGTTTGTGCAAGATGACTATGGCTTGTACAATGATATTGCGTAGTGATTCAGTGTAACAGAATAATATCAATCAGATTAATATATGAACTTTAAAAAAAAACAAAATTAAATCTTAAAGCAAACAATCAGCAAAAATAGACAGGATACAGGTACTGAATTCAAAAGACCTTCTTTCCATTACTGATACAGTGACTTCCATAAAACAAAGAGTCTGAAAAGGCTTAAAAATCTACCTCCAGACTCTTTAAAGATCATTATCCATTTAGGTTCCCTTTGTCACACCCCTGGGATCTCCCATAGTGAGGGAGAATTCCACACTGAATATAGTATGGAGGAATCCCAAATTGGATATATTTTAGAGAGTGGGCAGGCCCAAATGGCAAAGGGGTGCAAAGAGATGAATTTCTCTCCTGAATCTTGGGATTATTCAAGCTAATCATAAGGACCAATGCACCCAGGAATGGTAGGATGAAAAAGCATCCTAAAACTGGGAGCTGTTTTGGATAGGTAATGTACTGTTCTTTCATAAAGTAAGCCATGCTTACAATTCAACTTCCTGTTTGGAAGAGTAACCTCCTTCTCCTTCCCCCTTGAGGTAAAATGCTAGGGGCCACGTGCTACCTCAGTCCCCTCCCCCACAGGCAGGAGCATGGAAGCCTATCTGGGCTAGCCAAACTAGGGTAGGGGTGGTTGTGTTCCCCTGCTGAAAAGAGGCTAGTGCAGGCTTGAAAACCCACCCAGGGATGGGGAAGGGATTTATACTTCACCCTCCACAGAAAAAACAAAGGTGCTTCTAAATGGTTCTCAAACCCTCTGGCAAATGGGTGTGGACTGCAGAAGCTCATGGACAGCAGGAATGGCAAGGACCCCAAGGCAGTATCTGGTCAAACCTGGGACAGCAGCAGTAGGAATTTGGCTTCCATGGAGGGTCAGGTGGGGCAGCCAGTGAAAAAAAACTGCAGAAGCAGGCAGCTGGGATCACTCAGGGAGTTAGAAGCAGGAGGCTGGGTTGGAAGCAAAGAGAATGGGCAGGAGAAGCAGCTTATCTCTCTTGGCTAAGACCTCCTAGAAAAGCCACTCAAATGAAAGCAGCTGGGTGGGTGGGGTGGCTGGGGAAAATGAGAAAGAAAAAAACAGCAGGAGCAGGGTACCAGAAAACAGCAGGAGAGAAACTCGGCTTTGCAAAATTTATCTACATTATCTTAAAAAAATTGAGAGTTCTTTTTCCCTTTGTGGTTGCCATCAATGTAAAATTAAAATGAAAATACAATAACTTCAAATATTATATTTTTATAAGATTTATTAATAATCACTAGAAGTAAAGGAATAATGAGATAAAATAAAACCACATGCCCAAGCTAATTTACCTCTTCGAAATGCCCACATTCACAGCTGCTCTCACAGGAAGAGAAGAGGCTTAAACATCCAGCTCCCCCCAATTTATCTCCTGTCTACAACAGCATGTAATGACACGATGTCTGTAGGCTCCTGGGTAATGTAGTTCAAAGGTACAAGATTTCCAGTTACACAATGAACATAAAATTAGGCAAAATCAGTAAATGTCTAATGGTGGAAAATGAGTATTTTAGGGAAAGCAAATATATTTTATAATTGCAAATCATTAAAATCAACTTTTCTTCTTAGTCATTTCTCTAATTGTTTTAACTTTTAAAAATCTTAACATGAACATATTTATAAATGAACTAGGATTTTGGCTCATATAGGAACAAACATGGCAAAACTTTAGCTATAAATGTTACCAACAGGAATAACAAACACCAAAGATCCTCCTTCCAACAAGCTCACACAGCACAGAAGGCTATTTTGCAATGAACTGCAGATTTCATGCCTTGTTTGTGTTTCTGCCAGTAACAAGAGTCTTAATATCTAACAAAGTGAAAAGATTGGGAGAAAGTCTTTCTGCTTTTAAGCTAATAAAGTATAATGAAATACTCCTAGAAATGATACAAAGTTTTTTAAAAGTGAAAAAGGGAAACCACAATTGGCAAATGGGAGTCAGCGTGTTAAGAGGTTGATGGGAAGAATTGTCATACAGCTAAATATTTGGAGCTTTTCTTCCTACTTATTTCCAAAAGAGATTATGTAAAAATTGGGGTAGAAGAAAAATCTGAACTCAAGAAAGAGAAGGAATTGTGTAGATGATTTAGAAGCCTATGAAAGTATGAAAAAGTTCATTGACTGAAAGTGAAAATGATGTATAGTATATTTTCATTGCTAAAAAAGTGAGGGAAAAAATTTGACAATAGTTTTTGCTTTTCAGTAATGTTATTATATGATTTATATTTATATTGTTATATTATTTACATTATTTATTATATTTATTACACATTTCATTTATATTTATATTCATACTATATATATTTATTTATATTCCTATTGCTATATTATTTATATACTTATATTTAGCTCTCTGAATGACAATTCTTCCCACCAACCTCTTAACACACTAACTTGGCAATACACACAAATATGGTCACCTGTGGCAGCATAGCCTGTCCCTGTCTTCCAGAATTTGACACATATGTTCTAGCCCTCGATAGCAAAATGAAGTGTTTTTCTTTTCCAGTCAGAAAATGCTGCCAGCATGAATGAAGAAAAAGAGAGCCAAGTTTCGAGAAATATTAGGCAATTTGTCTATTCTCTCTCTGCCTGGGAGGGTGTTATGTGTATAAATGGGCACTGAAGTTAGGGAAGTTGCAGGCAGATGTATTGATCCTTGAGGAGTCACTTGATTAAATTATGATCCCAAAAGGCAGCCCTCAAATACTTAACTTCAGCAGACTCAAAGTGTGGAATGTAATGGTGTAAGGCTCAGGCCCAGTAACAGTTTGAACAAAGATTAGCAGTTGGATGACTGATCAGGGAGACAGCCAAATCCTAACCCAACTGAAAGCCCACAGCTCGGTTGTTGGTTGAATAAGCTGGTTTCTCAGGAGCTTGAGTGCTAAGATCTGACAAACTGTCAAAGTTCTGACTGCAAATTTGATTTCTTCTTTAGCTGCAAAGTAAAGCCTGTCTCTCTGGAACCTTAAATGATGACAGGTAATATCTCTGACTTCTTAAAGGGGAATTTATTGGTAAAGAGTTTAGGGAAAGGGAAATAGGCAAATGTTTGGAAAGTGGGAAGTGGTAGCCCTAAGTTAATCTTGGGTTAATGTTTGATTCTTGAATCTTCAGGTTGTTGGCTATGGATCAGATCTTTGGTTGCTGGCAGCCAAGCAGGGCCTTGAGGGCCCTGCCCTGAGTCAACTTTGAGCTTGAATGTTGACCTTCTTATTATAGATAATACAGATGGAGAGTGATGAGACTGGCTGGATAGACCTGTTTTTGGTATTGGTTGGTGATTTGAATAAGAAAGTAGCTCTGAAGCCCTATCCTATCCTGGACTCTTCCTCTACCCAGACTCTCAGGAATGAGAGAGAGAACTGCTCAGGTCTGTACCTTATATAGGGGACTCCCAACTGCCCTGGCACTTGCCAGTCTCATGCCAAGCTCGGTGCATTCTGTATTCCATGGTATTAACTGGCAATCAAGCTGACCCCATCATGGCTGCTCTTGCATGCCATTACAAGGGGCATAATTAATATATATTTTAGCCTAGTTGAGTGAGTACAAGGATTTACCCAAGAGTTAGTTAATACGTACTTTGTTGATGCAATTGGAATAAATAAGAAGTAATGGAATATGTGCTATTTTGGAAGTATATCTTTTTAAACTTATTTCAGTTTCTGAATATTTTTGGACTTGTGTATGAAAAAAAAACCTAATTAATCCAATAATATAAGATAAAGTCTTTTTCAAAACTTTGAATGTGATTTATCTCTCCTAAAGAAAGTATAGGCACAAGGCTGTCCATTGGAAGGAAATGTGTTTTTTGTCAGTATTTATGTTAATAGGTTTGTTTTACATGAATGGTGAGCTAAATCTGTTGAGTTATCTATTAATAATATTGCTTTAGCAATTCTGAGATGATAAAAAGTTTTGCTTTATTTAATTAATTTCAGAATTAAAAGTTTTTGTACTTCATTTCTTAGATGGATGTTATATATACATTCTTTCATGAATAGATACAGATGGATAAATGAATGGATACAAGAAGCATAGGTATGCCAATAGCAAGGTGGTTATAGAAAGACATGAAAATAAATTCCTATTATTCTACAAGTATACATCTAAGTGGATCTTTTCAGAATATTTGTTTCTAACTCTTTGATTTTGTGATAAGAAAATGGTTTATAAATTGTTTTTAACTCTATTTTAGCTTTACTGCTTACATATTGCCTGATATAGAACTAATTAAGGAATCACTCACACTATGAGCACTTGTAGTATATTTGTATTAATCACTCTCCTTGATGCTGAATTAGAGTACAACTTTGTAATTAATCTCCTTTGAGATTTGTGTATCTATCTCTTATAAAGATTAACTTTAATGTGTCATCTATTAGCATGATTTTATATTAGCATATGTGGACATATGTATTTTCATTCTTTGAAATCTAATCTATTTGAAATGTAAATTGTATGTTGTGCTAACATTATATTCTTCCTGCATTAATAATTGATCTAATTCATGTCATGCAAATGCCATAATCAGAATTATACCCAATTATTCATTTTTTACATCCTATAAGAGGATGCAACAAGTCTATTCATTTTGCATGAAGTTGTCATTAAATGACACTATTAAAATGCAGTTGATAATAAAAATTATTCCATTTTTAGGTTATCCTGAGAAATATACTAACTTGCAGGTAATAACATCAATATTAATTATTTTAAATTATAAATATATAGTTATTTCTCTTATTCTGTAACCCACTCAATCTTCCCTTGAAATGAAGAATCCAAAGATAAAAACAAATAATTCTTTGCCCCATGGAATTTACAGATAAGTAGGCCCCAAAGTCTAGAGTAGAAGAAACATGAAAAAAGGTAATGGTTATGAAGGGGACATTTCCCAACCCTAGTGCCCCCTACACTGAGGCAATAGGGAGCCATGGAAGGCTTTAGAGCACGAGAATTGTCTTTTATGTGCTTTATGTTTACCTGACAGCTTTGTGTAAGTGACCAGAGTGGGTAGGAATCAGAGATAAGAAGATCAGTTAGTCATTTATTTCAAAAATCTAGTCAAAGTTGATGAGAACATGAAGTAGGAGTGTAGCTTTTTGAATGAAGAGGAGGAATAAGATGGCAGATGTGGAGGTAGAATTAATGGGACTCAGCAACTTTCGTATGTATATATTTATAAACATGTATATTTAATATTCACACACATATATTTGGATAAGAAAGGTGTCAAAGATGCCAAGGTGCCAGAGAAAATGGGCTCACCTTTCACAAAAAGAAAGAGTATGAAAGGACTAAGGAGTTTGTAGGGAGGGGAGGAGAGGAAGAGAAATAATGAGTTTGAGTTTGTTCATGTTGAGTTTGAAGATCCAGGAGGACACACAGGCTTGAGGAGTCCTGAGCCAGTCCTAAAATGTGGGCTCCCAAACTTAGGTGTGGTCTTTCCAAGGCAGAGGCCAGCCTGATGCACGTCTCCCTTCTTCTCCTAGAGATCAGTGTCTGAGGCCATGTAAGGTCAAGAAAGAAGAAGACTGAGGAAAGGCTGTCAGTTTTAGCAGTTTAAGTACCATTGAGACAATGCCAGTAGACTATTAGTTGTAAAGCCAGATTAAAAGGGTTTGAGGAATGAATAACAACTCTAGTAACTAGGCAGGGAAAAGGAAGGGAGATATTGGACAATAGCCTGAGGGGGTGACATGATCAAGTGAAGAATTTGGGTTTTTTTAAGGATGTGACAAACTTTAAAGTCCCAGAAAATTAATGCTCTAGTGTTTATCCCTTTCATGCATCGTTGTCCTTATTTGCAGTTTCTGAAAATAATATAAACCTAATCTTTTCATATTTTAGGAGGAAATATGTAAACTCTATTCTCATTTTTATTCCAAATTTGTAATGCATATTGAAAGTTGAAAGGCTAATATTTAAGACATTAGCTTATTCTAAAAAACATGTCTTCTAGTCAATGGTAATACATGGCAAAAGGCATTTGGTGTTTCTGCAGCCTTCTCTAGCAAACAAAAAATGACAACAAAAAAAAATCTGAAAACTCTTCATCTTAAGAACAAAACAAAACAAAACAAAAAACAAAACTCAACTGGTTTATCAGTTGAATATCAATAAATAGTAAACTTATCCATCTTTTATTCAAGTAAGCAAGCATTTATTAAGAACGTACTATATCCAAGCTGGAGCATCTAGATGGCTCAGTAGATAGAGAGTTGGATCTTTCTAGCTGTATGATCCTGGGCAAGTCACTTCACCTCTGTTTGCCTAGGAGGCAGCTAGGTGGCTCAGTGGGTTAGAGAGCTGGGTCTGGAGTCAGGAAGACCCGAGTTCAAATCTAGCCTCAAACAATCTCTGTTTGCCTTAATCCACTGGAGAAGGCAGTGGTAAACCCTCCAGTATCTGCCTGGAAAGCCTCAAGGACAATAAGGACAAACTACACCTGCCCTCATGTTATAGGGGTGCAAATGGTGAACCCCTGGGTTTGGGAAGGAAACCTTTCTCAAGAATGAGAGGACTCCAAACTTAGCTTAAAAGTAAAAAGAAAGATTTATTGGTAAGATAGAATTAATGGCCAGCAAGACAGCATGAGTGGAGCAACTCTAGAAATTGCTCCCTGAATGCCCCAGTTCAGGGGTTTTTTATATTCTTTACAATAATGTGGATGTGACTTCTGGCACTCAGGCATTCAGAGGGTGGGAGGTCTGCCCGAGACCCTCAGAGCTTAGGCTATCAAGGTGTGGCCTGAAGGTGTTATCTCTTTGTCTATCTCAACCTAAAGGACATCCAAGGACAATGGTCTCTGCCTGGGGAGTCACAAGGAGGAAGGGAGAAGGGAGTCTCCCTGTTCATAGCCTGCTTGAGTTAAGGGGTGCGGGGTCCCTGCCATCTCTGCACAATGCCCATGTCACTCAACAATCTATACATATTTCTCTCCCCTCCTCTAGATTCTATATCTAGGGACGGGATTGCAGAGGAATGCGAGTCCAACCCCATACTTTATAGGTGAGAGAACTGCTTGCCTAAGGTCATAGGTAGTGTCAGAGGCATATTTGAACCCAGATCTTCTGTCTCTAGAGCCAGGGTTCTTTTCACTGTTGGAGAAGCATCCTGCATGGTGTAGTGAATAAGATTTCTGAGTGATAGTGTGCTGATGCCTTGTCAGAAAGCTAGTGAGCTAGAGGAGCAGGACGTGTGTCTTCAGTTAGATCAGTGATTCCCAAAGTGGGCGCCACCGCCCCCTGGTGGGTGCTGCAACAATCCAGGGAAACGGTGATGGCCACAGGTACGTTTATCTTTCCTATTAATTGCTATTAAAATTTAAAAAAAATTAATTTCCAGGGGGCTAAGTAATATTTTTTCTGGAAAGGGGGTGGTAGGCCAAAAAATTTGGGAACCACTGAGTTAGAGTAATGTGTAATTTTGTTTTGCATGAATTTGTTTCAAAGGGAGGACTTTCATTTTTTTATGTATTTTTTGGGGGGGAGAGGGAGGAACAAGGGAGTAATGAAAGCAATTTCAAAATGAAGGAAAAAAGGATACAATGTCTAAGAATTTACTTTTCATATCTATATTAATTTCTGTGTATTAGGGGGGATTGCTGTGTATTCCTCTGTGTGGGATCTGAGCCAGAGATAGCATCCAGTCTGCCACGTTTTACATTTTCTTTGTTCTTGGGAATCCAAAGGACCATCTTCCTTTTTAACATAATTTGTTTAATAACTGAAGGGTTCATGAGTTCTTTTCCTGTCTATGTTTCCCATGATGTAGGTATGGGCAGGGGTGGTTGGGTTGATGGACCACCTGAGCTATGACTCACTTAAGCTATGACATCAATTAAAGATGTCCTGGGATTGTCAAGGGAGGGGTCAAATGAGGAGCTCCTAAAAGCCCTATTTATCAGGCTGCCTGAGGCAGTGCAGGTGGTCATGAAAGACAACCACGGAGACCTATCATTGCTGGTTATGATGCTGACCTAACTGATAAACTGGATATAATCTATAATCTATAAATTGATATTCTTACTCCAAAATCAGTCTCTCTCTCTCTCTCTCTCTCTCTCTCTCTCTCTCTCTCTCTCTCTCTCTCTCTCTCTCTCTCTCTCTCTTTAAAAATATGCAAAAAAAAAAACCACCTCACAACTCTGAAAACTAGTACTAGCACTATGATCAATACCCTTGATTCTAACAGGTCCATGATGAGACACGTCATCTGCCCCCTAACAGACACCATAGCGTTAGGGGCAGAATGAGAGATGGATACAAGATATTCCAAAATACCTAGTGCAGGTTGAAACTTTAATAACTTCAGGAGTATAAATGCTAAAAAACTTACAAAATGAACACTTAAAAGGTTAACTATTAAAAAAATCAAACTATCAATATGCTTATTAAAATGAATCATTGTCTCAAGCTGTACTGACGAACGTTTATCTACAGCTGAGTGACTAAAAGGACTGAATTGGCAAACCTAGCCTTAGGATTATCCAAAGAATGAGGCTTGAGACATTTTTTATGTGATCACAAAAGAAAAATAAAACCTAATAGAAAGAGATTGGGTCACAAAGAGGGCCAAGCAAGAGGCCTTCCTCTACTGAGTGATCTGTCAGTTTTGAGAAAGAGTCATCCAGAAACTGTTGCATTAGAAATATATATTGACAAGGTGCCCTGGTTTATAAAAATTAAAATTGTTTATTCAAAATTCTCAAAACCAAGTATGTGTAAAAATTTAAATAAACTTTGAAAATATCTTTTTTGTAAGTTTGTAGGATTCATAAGTGAAGTTATTAAAAACTTACAATGACACTAAGATTTTTGGGACACACTAAATTTTAATATACAATCAATGAGAGAATTTGTTTTGCTTGACTATGCTTATTTATTACAAGAAAATTTTCTCTCGGTAGGGATAAAAGGAAGAGAAAATAGGATCTATTAATTAAGAATAAAGAGGTTTAGGGGAGCTACAGATATAGACAGACATTTTGCAATCACTTAGATGAGATCACCTTGTTGTTAGTTTTGCTTAATTGTTTTACTTTATTGCAAGGGGTCTCTGAAGAACTAGTGGCAATAATGCAAAAATTAAACATATCAGTAATACTATAAAAGTAAAACAAATATATATTTTAAAAGCTGTAAATGACACTCAATTTAGTACACAATCCTCTTTTTCTGTGTTTCTTTATAGGTTGAAATGTTGATGTGTGTCAAGTTTATAATAAAATATAATTTAAAAAAAAGAGTGAAACTGGAGTCAAGAGACTTAAGTTCAAATCCCAGTTCTGTCACTTTACCTAGTTCCCTTTACCGGTCTGGGTATCAGTCCCTAAAAAACAAAATAAGGATTGAAATAGATCCAAGGCCATAAACCGTGGTTCTCTAGACTCACAATGGACCTCTGGTTAGATTTTGGGGTTTCTATAAACTTGGATGGGAAAAGAATTATGTTTCTGTGTTTTCATTAACCTTTCTTTTCCTTTGTATTTTATTCACATCAAAATGTTATTCTAAGAAGGGGTCCATAGGCTTCACCAGACTGCCAAAAGGGTCCATGTCAGAAAAAAAAGATTTAAGAAATTCTGGACGAGATAATCTTTAAAAAAGCCTTTACAGCTTTATATCTAGGATTTCTTTTTGCAGTGCCATAATATTTCAAATTCTTTCTTCCCGTACTTTTTGGTATCTTTTATTTCCTATAAGATTATATGATCCTCAAGGCCAAGAACAACATATCTTATTCATCTATTCATCTATCTACTTCTTAGAGTGAGAGGTAGAGTTTCTTTCACACATAGTGCGATAAATATTGGTTGGATGAATGAATATTTGGAATAAAGTGAAAGTTTGAAAGATACAGAATGTGTCTGTGCATGTATGTGTGTACACGTGTTTCTAAGTAAGCATACCTAGATAAAAACTTGGATCAGCCCTATGATTTAATTTTTGTAGGAAACACATGTGGAAATTTCTCCTAATCGTGGTTTAACTCAAGAGCTGATAAACTAAGACAAGTTGGTCAAATACCAAACATTCCTGATTTTGTTCAGTGGGAGAGTTAAGAATGCATCTTGCATTCTTTTTTTTTTTTTTTTTTTTAAACCCTTGTACTTCGGTGTATTGTCTCATAGGTGGAAGATTGGTAAGGGTGGGCAATGGGGGTCAAGTGACTTGCCCAGGGTCACACAGCTGGGAAGTGGCTGAGGCCGGGTTTGAACCTAGGACCTCCTGTCTCTAGGCCTGACTCTCACTCCACTGAGCTACCCAGCTGCCCCTGCATCTTGCATTCTTAAGTATGATAAAGCTCCATTTAAAAATGTAAAAAGCTTTCTTAACTCTCAGGAAAAAAATAAGCAACAGCTGGATTTGGCCCTCAAGTACTGGTGTTATACCAAGTCAATATAACTTTAAGAAAATATATATTAAGTGAAGATTTGAATGAACTTCGGTTTTGTGACTAGAGACTTGAGAGAAAAGCATCATTATCATAAAACTTGCAAGACCAACAATGTATTGGATCCACTTAAAGATTAAAAAAAACAACAAAAGTTTAAGTACTGGAACTTAAAATAAGTTAAAACAGAATTTAAAATACAATCTATAAATTTTATTGCATCATTATAGATATATTAAAATTCAAATACTGATAAGAATAGCAGCAATATAGCAAAATAATGTGTGCTTAAATTTACCAAATGTTTAGGTCAATGAACAATGATATTAAATAGAAAATAAAGCCCATCCTTTCAAAGAATAGCTCACTAAAGTATAATAGTCAATGTAGTGGTTTGTAGAGCACCAGTAACAACTGATGATGGGGTGGGAAGCAGTGTTACAAATATAAATAAATAAAGCTTTTAATAAAGAACTATACAACTCTCTCTATACACATATATACACAGAGTACATATTAACACTTATGACACAATACATTTTCTGGTACATTGGGCTTTTTCACATTTATGTATTTAATGGAAAGCCATTAAATATTATGTAAACATAGATAATTTCATAAATGTACATCATTTCTTCCTTTAAAGCATGTAATTTTTCTTTAAAACCTCTATGTATTCCTGAGTTGCTCTGGAAACTGGATCCTGATTCACATTTGACATTCTTGAAGACTCATCAGTGGATCCTACGGGAGAGGGCCAACCAGATCCAGATTCAAGTTCGCCAGTAGCTGGGGAGAAAAGGGAAAAAAAATCCAATATATACACACACACATACATATATATTACATATGTTTTTTAGTTATTTTAATCATCTCATATTCCTTGTGACCTTGAGGTTTTCTTTAGAGATGAGGAAACCGAGGCAAACAGGATAATGTGGCCTGCCCAGGGACACACAGCCAATGTGTCTGAAGCTGGATTTGAACTCACACCTTTCTTACTTCAGGCCTGGTGCACCACCTAGCTGCTGTCAAACATATATCAATCAATGTATATCAATTTTTTTTCTACTGGGACTCATCATGGAAAAGCCTGATGGTTCAACCTAGAACTCAGTTCAGTCCCAGCGTTTCAAGAGCACTTTGAAGGTCTCATGGGCAGTATGTATCACACGGAGGACTTGAACTCTGAGCCTTCCTGGAGACTAGGTGGTCTGTTTGCTTGTGCCCAGGTTAAACTCTATTTCCCATTTCATTATGTTTATTATTCACTATGAAGCCAGCCATACCAATTATCTTATTTGTTTGAGGAAAATGTGAGCCACACTTCCATTGAGCTGCAGCTTCTTTGTTTCCTGCTTTAATTTATAACAAGAGTGTCAATGTGGCCATTACCTACAGCACTAGTAGATCGATTTGTTGGTCATTGGACACAGATTGTACCTGAAGATTCTAATAGTGAAACTGATTCTAGATGGGTTTTGAATTATGGGGTTCTTAGTATTCTTTGCCCCTTGTCCCACCACTCTCCTGTAACCACTGTGGAATCAGAGAATAAGCTGGAATAATAGAATCTCAGACGTGGATGTGGCTTCAGTGGCTCCCTCATCCACTCAAGTTCTTGAGCTGGAATCTCCTGGGCTGCATCCGCAACAAGTGCTGCTTAGCTTCCTACCTGAAGACCAGCAGGATCTGCACACAGGCTACACAGGACTGAGGGCCAGTTTTACGTGTTTCAGGGGATTGTTGTGGCCAAAGGCTTCATTACCTACCGACCAACTGTGAGCCCCTGAGCCTCTCTGGAACTGGCCAGGCTTCTCTTAAGAGAGCAGACAGGTGATCTCTGGGATTGCGCTATTTTTCTTGATTATTAGAAAGAAAATGCTGGGTGTCTAGAACTTCACTGCCATAGAAGCAACCGTGGTTACTTCAAAGTGATAAAGAGGAGGGAGGTGATGCTGAACCCTTGTGGGAGTTTTTCAGTATATTTAAAAAATCAATTATAGCATCAAATTATAACATTTAATTTACACAATTTGGACATACCTTCATTAAGCTCCCTAGCTATATTTTTTTCCAATTCTTGCTGCATCTGAAAATAACACAAAAATATTATTCAAAATAATAAAATAAATGAGGAATAAGTAATTTGGGATAATACATAAAACTGAAAAAATCTTTTAAAATTGCAGATCAATGATAGATACTAGTTTAGTTTGACTACTGGTCATATATTGACCTAGTAAAGTAATACTGTTATTAACAAATTCAAGAGTTTATCACAAGTATATACATAGAAACACATAGTCATGTCTCAGGCTTCTAACATTTTTCTTTTCCTCCAAGCAAATTTTACCCTTTTTATTTCCATTTCTGCCAACATATTTTTTCTTTGAAAATAAAATCAACTTCACATCCTATACTTTAAAACAATTAATTCCAAATATTAATACTTTATTAAGCTACAGACACTCTAAACACAAAATGAATATTAAGTTACAGTGAGCAAAATGGAAAACAAAATGCCTGGGAATGATTAAACATAATACAAAAATTCTAAGATTTGTCATTAAATGTGAAATGAAAATAGTTCCTACATTTACTATTATAATTGAAATATTCCTTTAGCCAGATAGGAACTCTGATTTCATTTGATTTCCTAAATCCAAGTTTTGGGTTTATGAAGATTTTAGTAACAAAGTCTGAAGAAATTCCACTCACTGCTATAACTCAGAAAGAAAAAGAAAAGAAAGAGATAGGTGCTAGTCTTTCAATTTGTATAATCATTTCAAATAAATGGAAAGAGAAATGAAATAGGACAGTGTTCTTTATAATGATGAAAATTGCATAGTTGCTTTTGCAGAAGACAGATGAAATAGGGCAGTATAGAAAAGAGGTAAATGTCACGGCATATATATTAAGCTTATGAGGAAAGCATCACTGAAATGCAGTAGGTATCCTTATATAAGATATTCCTATTTAAATTTAGACACAATAAAAATTATTTCTCATGATATTTATAACAGTAAATGCACAAAAGAGGACCTAACAGAAAGTATTGCTCGAATACCTGTTGTAGTTCATGATAATGATACTGGAAACTTCTTTTGTCCTAGTAGTAAACTTGGAGGTAAGAGAGAAGAGTTGGATCTATTTTCCAGGGTTCTACAAAAGATTTTTCTTAAATAATATTTCTTGACAGCTTCATTACTTGAATGACAGTTCTTAGTAATGAAAAACTTGAGATTGGACAAATTCTTTAAGGCAAAGATTTTAAATGGTACATTAATATGTACTATGGAAAAGTAAAAAAATTATATATTAAATATCTATGTATATTAAATATAGATATATTAAAGGAAGACAAATGTACTGTTTAGAAACACATATGAAAGCTCTTTTGATATATTTAATGTGATCAGGAGGAGCCTATCTAACATAAGAAGGTTGAAAGACAAGGACTTTGTTCTGGATTTGAAGATAACACATATATACGGTGTGAACTTGTCCACTAAAACTATGTTGAGCATTGGTCATATTTTCTTTCCTGGAGTATATGGCATTTGCTTTAGGTGCCCTTTGACACCTTCCTGGGCCGTCCCAATGTCTCTGCTGCCTTTTAAAGGCCCAGTTCAGGGGGATGGCTCAGATCCACACCAGTCAGGCCCCAACCAATCATCAGTGTGGAATGAATAGTTCAATAAGTAGCTGGGAAAGAGACATTCCTTACTTTTTGGATAATGAGCAAAAACCCAAATATGGCATCACCAGGCACATTCACATGTCTGGGCAAGATCTTCAAAGTCAGGACAAAGGTCCTATATTTAACTCTATTAGGTAGATAAGGCTTTTCTCTGGGTGACAGATCTCTCTGTCTCTCTGTCTCTCTGTCTGTCTCTCTGTCTCTCTGTCTGTCTCTCTGTCTCTCTGTCTGTCTCTCTGTCTCTCTGTCTCTCTCTCTCTCTCTGTCTCTCTGTCTCTTTCTCTCTCTCATATATGTGTGTATACCTACATATGTATGCACATAAGTATGTCTGCATGCATGTATATATGTATGCACAGATAGTGTATATTTGAACTCAGGTCTTCCTATCTTCAACTCTAACAATAACATACTCTTTTTTCCACTGAAATATGCATATATTTATGTGTTCTACATTTATAATTTTAGACTTAATGTTGGCATAATTAGAAAAAAAAAGACTTCACTAAAGAAACTTGTAATAATTGTAATTTTTCTTTGTTTGATATAAGTATTATGATAGGATTCCAATATGGAATCATTTAGGCTAAGTAGTTTTAATGACCATAAATTATATGGGCAAATACAATCAAAGGTTGTACTTATCTGCTGTTCTGACCTACGGTAACCCTGGCTCAGCAGCTAATGTTCACAGTTTCTGAGTGGAAAAAAATTCCTGGTCATCTGCAGCAGTCTCAGTTCTTTCTTTTGCTGTCTCAGAGAATCAACTGTGATCAATCCTCTCCTGATTTCTGGGTCCAACGAAGAAAAGCCCTCTACCTGTGCCTCACTCCAGTCTGGTATTCCTAGGTGACCCCAAGAAAATAATACCTTAAAAAAACCAGAATTGCCCTAGTGGCAAAAGAGGCACAAAAATTCACTGAAAATATGAACTCTTTTAAAAGTGGAAGTGGCCAAATAGAGAAAATTGGTACAAAAGCTCATTAAAAAAAAAAGATTCCCGGGGGCACCTGGGTAGCTGAATGGATTGAGAGCCAGGCCTAGAGATGGGAGGTCCTAGGTTCAAATGTGACCTCAGACACTTCCCAGCTGTGTGACCCTGGGCAAGTCACTTGACCCCCATTGCCTACCCTCACCACTCTTCTGCCTTGGAGCCAATACACAGTATTGACTCCAAGATGGAAGGTAAGGATTCTAAAAAAAAAAAAAAAAAAGAAAGAAAATGATTCCTTAAAAATTAGAATTGGGCAAGCAGAAGTTAATGATTCTGTGAAACTTCAAGAAACAAACAAAAACAAAGTAAAAAGAATGAAAAAAATATGAAATATCTCACTGGAAAAACAATGGACCTAGGAAATGGATCTTAGATAATGGAAAAATTATTAGTTTACCTGAAAGCCATAATAAAAAATAAAAGATCCTAGGCATTAATAGTTCAAGAAATTATAAAGGAAAATTGTCCTAGTATTTTAAATATGTCAATGGTAACATCAGGTTCAGGTTAATGCAGATGGCTGTGAAAAACAGGGAGGCATGGGAAAGAAATGAAGTTAATGGAGCTCGAACAAAAGTACTTCTAACTTTGTTGAAATGATTAAAAGGTTTTCCTCTTTGTTAACCATTAAAAAACTTATCAGGTTGGCAGTTTAGTGAAAGGGAAGGAAAACATCTACTGGATTATTAATCTTTATATTTCCCTTATTGCATTTACTTCTTTGAAAATACCGCCACTGGTTTTTAAAACTGTAGATTCTATAACTAATTTGTAACTATGTCACCAAGAAAAATGAATACTAAGAACCTTAAGTTTAGTTTGTTTTTAAAAATTCAATAGCCAGAATATAAAAAGGCAATACTAATAAATAAAAAAAGAGATAACTTAAAACTACAAAACATGGGTTATAAGCAGGTTGCACTCTCTGAGTATTTTTAAATTTCAGAGAGAATTTGGATTTAAAATGCAATGTAGTTTAGTGAATAGACAGAGCCCAAGACTCGGGAAGTAGTCAAATCCTGTCTGACAGAGGCTGGTGTGGCATCTCTGAGCAAGTCACATAAAACCCTCTTTTCCATAGTCAACTCCTTAAAACAGAAGGTTTCAAAGCAGCTACTGATTTGTATTGGTAAAGGAAGTTCTTTACAGGGAACTCCCTACACCAGTGATAGGCAAACTTTTTAAAGAGGGGCCAAAGGAAAGGAAATGCTCATCTGTCAGCCTGTTTCTAAGGCAAAAAAAAGAATGATGCGCACAGAATGTAATATTCAATGCAAATGTACTTTCATTCATTCAATCATCTCATTGGACTATAAAATTTCAGCTGGGTATCTGCTATGTAGAAAACACTGTGTTTGGTGTCTTAAGCAATAGAAAAAAGGGCAGACATTGTCCTTGACTACAAGGAGTTCACAATGTAGATTTGTTTCTTTTTAAACCCTTATTTTCTTTCTTAGAATCAATACTAAGTATTGGTTCAAAGGCAGAAGAGTGGTAAGGGTGAGGCACCTGGGTTTAAGTGATTTGACTGTGGTCACATAGCTAGGCACAATTTACTTTTTTTTTTTTAAAACCTTTACCTTCCATCTTGGAGTCAATACTCTGTATTGACTCCAAGGCAGAAGAGTGTTAAGGGTAGGCAATGGGGGTCAAGTGACTTGCCCAGGGTCACACAGCTGGGAAGGACCTCCTGTCTCTAGACCTGACTCTCAGTCCACTGAGTTACCCAGCTGCCCCCTGCACAATTTACTTTTAAGGGTACAGATTCTTGAAATACTCTGCTTAACATTAAAAATGAATCATAGGATTTGATATTCCATGTTGGAAATAATATTTTATCTTCTTTTGAGACAACTGTCTGAAATAGTTGCATGTCATACAGAACAACATTTTAATTAAATTTTTATATGTCTTAAAATTGCAGTATGACAGATGCCATGTACTCAGGATGCACTGAAATACCAAACGCTGAAAAGATGCAGGTGATATATCCAAATAATAAAATGAAGTGTGAATCATATGTCATTCACTTATTTAGTTTAATATACTAATTAGTTTTCTTTTAAATGCATTAATATGGAATGATAATTTTTAAAAAATCAGATTTTAGGTCACAGTGGTCCAAGCCACAAGTAGAAAGCCAATATGAATGGTAAGCAATGTTGACTACACACCTTTTCAAAGATCTGGTTGCAGAGAAGAGAAAGGAGAAACAGATTGTTGATCAAGGAGCTGAAGAAATAAGAACAAAGCCATACATTTATAGATCTTATAACAAAAGATACAGTGGGAAAAAAAGGAAAGTTCATGAAGGTAAGCTGATTCCCAAAGGGAAAAATGAATATATTGCCTGTATCTAAACAGGAAAAATGAAATGAAAAATTAGCAAACATTATGAAGATTTGGATGAAGGCATAGAGGAAATTACTTAATCTAGTACCATAAGGACATATTTTGCTTAGTAGCAAATGGGTTTTGGTGGGTAGCCTAAACTTTTCTTAATACTTGCCTTAAGTGAATGTAGTCTATATGGTTAGATGTTGCCCAAATATCCCCCCAAAAGGCCCCATGTATTTGAAAGCATAATAATATGCATTTTAATAAGTTTCCTACTGAAAAATTACTCTTCTGCAATCAAGTAAGCATTTTGTTATAGAAAGGATAACAGATCTTTAGTTATTTATAAATATTTATATGAAATGTTTTGGGCAAAATTACATTTATGAAAGCACTGCAAAATCTAAATTTCAGTAAAAAATTATCATGATACAACAAAGCCAGTTCCAGTCATTGTAACTCAAGACTTCATAGTTAAGAAAGCCTTAAAAAAAAGGCTAGAAAAATCTTAAGACATTTTAAAAACAAGAGTTATTCAGGTTTAAAGCAAATTCCCCATGATACTTATTCCTCTTGGAAACTGATTCTTTGTAATAAAACATCCCTTATGACAAATACAAATCTAATATTTAATTAGAGTAGTTTTGTAAAACAGTATGGTTGAGTTATAAAGCAATGTAATTATAGAATTATTTGTAATATTTGTAATATAATCTCAAGTTAAAACATTTTAGAATTAATCCATTATGGGAACTTGGCAATTTAAAGACATAAGGAAGTATTTATAGCAGTTTCTAGATACTGTTATTAGAGGATTAAGTCAGAGTCCATGATATTAAGAAAAAGATGCACTATCTAAAGTGGATAACAATTGGACAATATATAAAGTGAGGGTTTTGTTATGGGAGAGTTTCTCTTAAAGTCAGAAAAATATATATATGAATACCTTTTAGAAATTCCTGGAAAGAAAAGTCTAAATGTAAAATCTCATTATTTTAAAACTGAGTCATTTGATTTAATATGACATGCTGATTTTATTTATTGTAAGAAGGTAAGCTTTGTTTAATATTTAGAAATTTGAAGGAACCCCTCAAAACCTGGTCAGAGTTTAATTGTTCTGTGGTACCGTACTGCAACATGGCAAAGAGGAAAAGATGCCAGACACGCTCCGAGAGCACATAGTTCTGAATCTAGACTCTACTACTGACTATCTGAGTAATCCTGAGCAAGTCATGTCACCTCTCTGTGTCTTTTAATCTTTCCATTCATAAAGAAAGAGGGTTCTACTAGATCCTGTACCTCTACATCCTATAATATTGGCATTTGGGATAGTCTACACAGTGTCAACAGCAATCAATTCTCATGGTACTATCTTCCTCAAATGAACATTTTTATACTTTTGCCAAATGTCAAAGAAAACTTACTGAGGGTGATGGGGTGGAAACAAAATCATGTTAGGCACTGTGGAAACACTGAGCCTACTATTAGAAGACACAAAGGTCAACCTCAGTTCTGCCACAAGAAAGTAGCTTAAAAACAACTTACCCTTATCTATAAAGTAGGGATAATAACTGTATTCCCTGTCTTGTAGGATTGTTGAGCACAGTATGTTATGAAAAGGAAAATATATAAATGTGAACAATTTTTATTTCTACAAATACAAATAGTTTTACTTAATGATGCTTATAATACTGTAAATGCTTCATTATCTCAAATTTAGAATTTGTTTATGTTTCCTTTTTAAAAATAACTTCATCAAAAACCTAAAAGTTGCAAAAGAAAAAAAAGCTGACATTAATTTTGTACTTCATAAGTAAAATAATTATTATTGCTATAGTTGTTGTGGCTCTAAAAGGCTGTCTTCTCTTTTCTTTAATGTAGTGCTACATTAGTTCTTTAGTGGTTCCAGAAATTTTAGACAGGGGATGAAACCAAGCAATGAGAAACACATTTTTTAAGATCTCTAAAGCTAAATCTATATGAAGTAAACAAAACTGAAATCTGCAGTCCATGACTTATTTTTATTCACTGATTGGTCTTTTATATAGAATTTGAGATTTTATGAAAGGAGATCAATAATTTTTTACTTTTACATAGAATATTTTCCTCAAAATTGCAAAATAATCTGTTTTTCTCTGAACATTTTAATTAAAGGCTTCAGAGGAAAGGCATAATTATTAATACACATCTTTCTTTATCATAATGATATTAACTAGATCCATGAAGCTCAAACCTTTCATCTTTATTAATTGACTGATAATTACATTTTTGAGGGCCCTTAGCAAAGTCATAAAAAAAAATCTAAACATTTGCTGAACTCAATGTTAACTATATTATATTTATTATATTATTTCTGAGAGGTCCTTAGAAAATGGGCATGTTCTATAAAGTTGGAGAAAGATGCCATAGATATACAATAACTCTTAAAGATATATACATAGTTTAACCTTTATGCAAATCTGAACTAAAAAATAATTAGGGGATAATTACTTATATTGCATGAAATTGCTTTGAAAAAGATTTTTCTAGTATACTCTTAAAAAAGTTGTTCACATGTGTTTTTTGTGTTTACACAAATGTGATGTTTTAAGAAATTCTGAGAAAAGAAAATGAGAGAAAAGCTACAGAAAGAGTATTTTAAAAGTATTTTAGATGACATTACCATGGGAAAGTAAATCAAAGAAAATAAAACCTCTCTTTAAGTATAAGAAAACAGTATTTAATTTAAAGAATCTTTAAATGAATGCCACTTGTCAGGTTTGCATAAATTGTATAAAACCAGGTGTGAATTAGAATTTAACAGACTGCTAAGTATGAGAGTTGTGAGTCTCAAAAACAACTTATTATCTAGCGTTTTTAATTATCATTAGATAAAATGACTACTTACATTTTAATAGATTATGAAAACCAATAAGATAGATTTAAAAATATTTAATTCACTAAAATGAATAATTTGGGGGGCAGCTGGGTGGCTCAATGGAGTCAGGCCTAGAGACGGGAGGTCCTAGGTTCAAATCTGGCCTCAGACACTTCCTAGCTGTGTGATCCCAGGCAAGTCACTTGACCCCCATTGACTAGTCCTTACTGCTCTTCTGCCCTGGAACCTGTACATAGTATTGATTATAAGATGGAAGGTAATTGTTTAAAAAATGAATAATTTGCATTATATCTATAACAGAAAGGAAGAAAACAATTCTAAATGACTCACCTTTGTAAAGTAGGCCTCTGCTCTGTTTTTTGAAGACACTGTATTTCCAGTAGAATATACCAAGTTTCCTCTTGGAATGAGTCCTCTATTGAGGACTAAACTATTATTAAGATTCCCAATATGAGGTGGTTCCAGAATTGGACTTGCAGTAAAACTGGTGATTAAAGTTTTACTTCTTTGTTTTTCATTTAGGAGTTCAGCACTGACCTCAGCTAGTCTCTCATTTGTTCTGTGAATATTTCAAAGCATGTAAACGATTAGCATTTTTCATAAATGGTTGGTATGTTTTTTTATTAATGTTATCATAATTATGACTTTTCCCAGAATAGTATTTTAACTGGGAAAACAATCAAAGTATATAGGTTTTGCATAAACTGAGTTACTTCCAGTATGGTCCTTTCCCAACAAACTATATAAAGAAATTCAGGGAATGAAAAAGCTTTCGGAATGTCCTGGGAAAATTAAAAACAAAACAAAACAAACCACAAAAGATACTTGTAAATCTGGGGTTCCTTACTAATCTGATCTTTAAGAAAGCCATTAAAAACCCTTGTATTTAAATAAATTCATATTGGAAATGTTAGAGTTGTTTTTAAAGATATCAAATCTCAGTGATTATCCTAGGCAGTGTTTTGCAGTCCTTCTCCCTAGGCCTACATAGAAGCCAATGATGCAGGGATAAAGTCTCTAGGGGTTCAAGGAGGGGAAGTCAACTGAGGCTAAAAAAAAGTCCTGAGGCTTTCAAATGTATAGCCAGTCCATAACACTTTCCACTATTGTCTCCAATATATATATATATACTAAGGAAGATTGCTCCAGCTCTTTGTTTTAAACAGATAGTATCTTTTGGCTAAGACTCTTAAACCTTTCCATTCTGTAATATTTTCTTTCCTTCCTTCTAACAGTTTTCTCAATAAGTTTTCACCAAATATAAGACTGAAGGGATGGAACAGTGAGGAACATGGTGCAATTTGCTCTACTTCACTAGGATGGCCCCAGGTCCTATAGTCTTGGCTATCATCATTAGTAAAAGATTATTTACAATGTGCCATATATTACTATGATCCTGTTATAACATTTTCAGAAACACTTAAACATTTTAGTATTGTCATTTGGGGAAATGATTCAATCATTTAAAAAAAGTTATAATAATTTTCAAGCTATCTAATTTCAACCTGCAAGAACTAATCTTTACCAGATATAATATGACATATCAATAAGGCACACTTAAAAATAAATGTTTTACAGGATCACATATTGAGTGCTGAAAGGGATCTCAGAAGTCATCTTATCTAACATCCTCATTTTACAGATGAAGAAACTGAGACCCAAGAAGATTAAGTTACTGGTCCAATGTCATAGAGTAGTATCAGAGGCAAGACTTAATAAAACCAGGTACTATGAACTCCAAAGTCAGGGTTCTTTCTAATATAACACATTGTCTTCACATATACTTAGTTAACATCTAAAAAAAATTTGGTTTATCAATATTTTATACAAGTATTATCTCTACAGTCAGCTCCCATTTTCCAACTAAATAATATATTTATCCACTAAGGATTTCTTAAATTCAAAATGGAAAACTTAAGCAATCTAATTACTTTTACTATTTTCTTAATGTCTGTCTTTGGACTTACCTTTCTAATTTGTTTGACAATGATTTTCTTGTTTTTAATTCTTCAGAATAGAGTTGCCTGTAGATCTCTAATTCCGCCTTAGTAGAATCTTGTTGTGAATTTTTTATTTTGGAAAGTTCAGATTCTAGATCTCTAATTCTATGCTCCATTTGGTTTCTTATTGAAGCATTGTTATTTTCTCTTAATTGTTCTAAGTTCTCTTGGGATGCTGCTTGTGTCTGAATCAAATGGAAAAACAAAGAATGACTTTAACAAAAATATGCTCAACTCTATCTTGAAAATTATAAGATGTTTGTTACTATGTTATTTTAGTTTCATTTTAATTTCAGCCAATGTTATAGAGAGCAATTCTGAATTTCTAAAATAAGATTCTAACTTTGAAAGTATTCATTATCAAGATCATCTGAATTAAACTTGAACTTAAAAAAACCCAACCCTATTCCTATTGACGTTAGTTCAATAGTTTTTATTCTACTGCTAATATTAGATTATTATAAAAACAATAGGTATAATTCTTTAAAGCACTCTAACCCCAGAATCTTCTAATACATTTTATTACAACTAAAATATTTTTGAATTGAAAAAAAGCTCACCCTTGTAATTTTTTTCTAATTATGCCCATTATTATTTAAGTTCATAGTATATATCATCATTTTCACCTATGATTTCAAAGGCTATTTTCATAATGATAGTAATACCAAACTCACGGAGACTCAAAGAAGGCAGAAGGAGAAAATTTTTCTGGATTTAGAACTGGGGAAAGAATCCTAAACATGCATTTACATAGAAATATTTTAAAAGGATAATAGTTATAAAGTAACCTGTAAGAATAGGTTGACTTCTTTCAGTTTTTCTACAATCTCTTGCCTTGCTCGTTCTTCAATCTCACGTTTATATTGTTCTACTTGACTATGTTCTAGTGTATTAATTTCTAAATGGTGCTTAAGATTAGCTACTTCTTCTTCCAATTGTTTTTTAATCTTTTCCAGCCTGTCACATTTCTTTTGAACAGTTTTCAAAGAAAATAACTCTTCCTGAAGACCTCGATTCATAGATTCCAAATGTATACATTTTGAAGATGCTGCTTCCAATTGTTGTGTAAGATCATCAATCTGTAAGTAAAAACATTAGCTTAGTAATTACACAAGTAAAATAAAGGTCTTTTAACTTAATGCTAATTTAAAACTGTTAAGGTTAAATTACTTTTAATTTAGTTGTAATGAAATTTATCATTATACCTATGTTTCAGCTATAAAATGTTTCCTAAAATGAATATTTAGGCATATTTACAAATTAAAAACAATGTTAAGACTGGAAGCAGAAGATATGAAATAATATTGTAGCTCATATAGTCTATGTAACTCAAATTCAGTATTTGATCCTTTATTGTCTTCAGTTGTCTAATTTTTTAACGTCTTCTCCTTCCCAGTTTTTTGTACAGTGAGCAGATACCATTAAAAGTCACAGTAAATGGACAGATGCCAGTCAACTCTTTTTAAGTTAGACTAGGCCTGAAGCAACAAGAGATTTCTCTCTTTTTTTTTTTTAACCCTGCCTTCCATTTTTTTAGGATCAATATGAAGGACTGCTTCCAAGAAAGAAGAGCAATAAGGGTTAGACAACTGAGGTCAAGTGATTTGACTAGGATCACACATCTAGAGTCTGAGGGCAGATAAGAACCTAAGATCTCCTGTTTCCAAGCCTGGATTGGACCTCTATCCACTGAGCCATCTAGTTGCTCCAGCAAGAGATCTAAAAGGTATTGGGAAATAAATGAAATTCCTTTTTGTCATTCTACTGAGAGCATTGATTCTCTGGCATAGACTTGACTTAGAAAGAAAATCTATTTTATATTAATTTGAATGTACATGGTGAGATGTTCAATTACAGAGCCAGAGAAAATAACGTCTTTTAAATCTATAAAACTCTGGTGATTCCACACAGCACATATATCACCTTTACCAAGAAATTACTAAATTCAGAAGTTCTATTGTGTAAGAGTCCTCTTCCTCTTCCCCGTGTGCTTCTACAAAATAAACCAACAAACTTAGCAAGATTTTTACCTGTTTTTTCTTTACCTAGGGGGATTAAATAACTGACTGAACTAAGTGACAAATTAAAAAAGTGTGATGCTACTGAGTTCCAAAGGGCAAAGAGTCAATAAATGTTAAAATTATTTTAAATAAAAATTGATTAGAACTGCAAGAAAGCAGACATCATGTAGGAAAATTAATGATATTGAGAGAAGATGTTTCTAAGGAGTCACTTGTCATAGGAAAAAAATGAGTACTACTTCTAGTAGAATTTAGCATTTACATAGCTCTTTAAAGTTTGCAAAGTGTTTTCTCTATTATCTCATTTGAACACATGTTTTTCAAAACCTCTTTGGGACTTTCCTCTAACTTGTAGTGGGTGTAAGGTGTTGAATTTGGGGAAATAACTTAATATAATCAGATGCTAGAATCTTAAGAAAAAGTTGCCTCAGATGTGTCAATTTATTATTATTCTAGTAGGGGGAAATTTTTTGCTTCCCTAAAATAGAAAAGCAATGTATAGGGCATACTGGAATGAATGGTTTTTATCCACTAATGGGTGGAATGAAACAAAAACCTTCCAAGAATTAGTTCTTCCCTCTCTTAAAACAACTCAAGTCATGTTTTTATAGAGAATGATCTTAATTTTTAAATCTGCTGTATTATGAAGTTTCTTAATACTAGCAGTAATCACTTTGTAATTAAACTGTTGTTTTATTCTTTGTCATTTTATTTTATTTTAATTTTTTTAAACCCTTACCTTGCACCTTAGAATCAATACTGTGTATTGGTTCCAAGGCAGAAAAGTGGCAAGGATTAGACAATGGGCATTAAGTGACTTGCTCAGGATCACAGAGCTAGGAGTGCCGGAGGCCAGATTTGAATCTAGGACCTCCCATCTCTAGACCTGGCTTTCAATCCACAGAGCCACCCAGCTATTCCCTGTTTGTCATTTTAAAGGCTCTTAAAGAGCTATCACTTTTCAAATTGGTTATGCCTAGTAGGCATCCTTTTGGAGGGGGTGAGAGGTATTTTTTTCCTGATTAGGATCACAAAAGGAAAGTTTTGGAGAGAGCTCAGAGGCTCTAAGAGGTCTTGTGATAACTGATCCTAAAGAGCTTTCCAGTATTTGGTCTCTTGAAACAGCCCATTTCCCTTTGGGATCAATAATTATTAGAAAGTTATTCTTTTTATCAAATCTAAATTTAAGTCTTTACAACTTCCATTCATGAGCAAAACAAATCTAATATTTCTCCTTTCAGGCTTTCAAATACTCAAGAAGCAATCAGATATAATATAGAATACTATATATTATATTCATGTAATAATTATATATGTATAATACATTTTATTTAGGAGAATGTATATATCTATAAAGTGATTAAAGATTTCTAATTTACAAATCTATATAGAAAGTCCCTAGAGCTCAGTATTTAGAGGGAGATATAAAATCCCCAAACTTGTCTACTAAGTCCCTAACAGCAGTATACTAGATTTCTGTGACTAGGCCTTAAATAGAATGTGTTGTTTTAGTAGACAAAGTCACAGCTGGGAGGTCCTAGGTTCAAATCTGATCTCATATATTTCCCAGCTGGTCACTTAACCCAACTTGTTTAGCTATTACCACTCTTCTGCCTTGGAATCAGTACTGACTATTGATTCTAAGGCAGAAGGTAAGATCTTAAAAAAAAAAAAAAAAAAAAAGAAAGAAAGTTTGGGTTTGAAAAAAAAAAAGGAAATTATTGCCTTCCAGGTAGAGTGACTTTATATCTTACCATGGATCCTGGTATCCACTGACCTGCTAAGACATATAACCATTTCAAAAGGAATATGAAAATAAGGAATTTTACATTTTCCAATATTGATTAGGATTACCTTATTTTTTAACCTATTAATTTGTCCATCCTCTTCAGAACATGCATGCTTCAGTCTTCCCTGGTAATCAAGATTTCCCTTTTCATAATCTTTTAATTTCTTTTTTGTGGCTTTTAATAATTTCTTAAATCTGTGAGAATGAACAGAATTATTAAATCAGGCTCATAGTTCAATTGTTACATATTTAAAAATATATTATGATTTTGGATCCATTGTCTTAAATTATTTTCTATCATAGAGAAGAAAATAAATTCATAAAGAAGTAATTCAATTAAAATCTGACAATATTTTGTAAAAATAAGTTAAAGAAATAGTAGTCTTACTAATGATTTCATCTCCATTTTAAAATATGTATATTTTTATTGCAGTTCTTCATTAATATCACTTCATTGTAGAATATTCCCCAAATGACCTCTGGTTTCAGAGTTACATTTTCAGAAATAGGGGTGGCTTCCATTAATATGATAAAAAATTCAAATGATACATAAAATGATTCTTAAAAAGATTTGTGATGTTTTTATGCCTTTGTTATTTTAACTATAGATCTGTGTAAATTAGGTGGTGAAGTATTCAAATACCTTTGCCCCTGCAAATCATAAGTGATATCATTTGTTATTAGTAGAATATAAAGTTACATTTAAAAAGTTTGTTTTGTCCTTCGATTGGGGAATGGCTGAACACATTGTGGTATCTGTTGGTGATGGAATACTATTGTGCTCAAAGGAATAATAAACTGGAGGAATTCCATGTGAACTGGAAAGACCTCCAGGAATTGATGCAGAGTGAAAGAAGCAGAGCCAGAAGAACACTGTACACAGAGACTGATATACTATGGTAAAATCGAATGTAATGGACTTCTGTATTAGCAGCAATGCAAGGATCCAGAACAAGGCTGAGAGACTTATGAGAAAGAAAACTAACCACATTCAGAGGAACAACTGTGGGAGGAGAAACACAGAGGAAAAACAACTGCCTGAACACATAGGCTGATGGGGATATTATTGGGGATGTAGACACTAAACAATAACTCTAGTCCAACTATCAATAATATGGAATTAGGTCTTAATCAAAGATACATGTAAAACCCAGTGGAATTGTGCGTTGGCTGAGGGGGATTAGGAGAATTTGGAGGAGAGGGAAAGAACATAAAACATGTAACTACGGGAAAATATTCACAATTAAAATAAAAAAAATAAAAAAAGTTTGATTAGTGAATATAAATATAGGCAAGTATCTGACTTGGAAGGTAAAACAGATCTCAAAAGATATCCTGTAAATTGATTGGTTGCAATGGGGAATTAATTTCTCCCCCACAAGAACTCATGCTCCAAAAGGCAGTTCAATATAAGCCCACAAAAACCTCTTTAAACCATAACACAATCCTGGGAAATGCATGATGACTTGGAGGTGCTTCTTTGCCATTTAACTGGCTGCCTCTACTTGTGATCAGAGGATGTGATACCTCAAGCTGGTGGCCTCTTGTCATAATCAATTCAAATTCATCAACTTGAATTTGATTCAAAATGAAAAAGGATTAAGTGCTTAACCATAAGGGCTGGGAAAGAATAAAATTAAGACAGGCTATGTGGTTCCTCCTCTCATACAGTCACAATACAAGACATTTGTTGTTTTTTGTCATTTTCCAGTCACGTATACACAACAAACTGAAGAGCACTAAGTTTGTTATGAAATCTGATGGTGAAGGTCCTTCATTCTCAACCACAGAGATGAGGCTCCCCTGAGGAGCTGTATTTGGGTGAGGAGGAGAGCAGAGGGCACAGTGGAAAGTCATAGGCACAGGGCAGAGATGTCAAAGTATGGGGCATGTTTTGAAGGAAAGAGAATAGTCCAGTTTAACTGGAGCTTAGAGGGAATAATATGATTTTAGTGTAAAAGGCAGGGTGCTGCCATATAGTGGAGGGCCTTAAATGTGAAGCCAAGGAATTTTCTAGTGTGCAGCCCAAATGCCATATTCCTAATGGAATCTTCCTAATTCCATAAAGTCAGAAGAGATAAGTAAATATCTCCAGTCTCTGATTATGTTTTCGCTGGACCATTCTTAAGCACTTTCCACATTGTTATCTGCACAACAGTTATTGGGGTCCTGTATTATCTCTTCTACTAGATGCTAATCACCTTCAAAGCAGGGACTGTACATATTTACCTCTGAAGCTCCAGGAACTGGCATAGTGTTTTATAGATGACACAGTTTAATACATATTTTCTCATTGAATGGTAAAGGAATAAATAAATGAAGAATGAAGGAAATAAAATGGAATGAGAACATTAGACTTTAAAGAAACAACTTATATGTAAAATAGCATATTTAATAAGAGACCACTGTCATAGGCAGCAGAGTAGAATTCTGGAAAACATACTTTAAGGTATAGGTATTATGTTGCATTTTATTACAATTTCAAAAGATGCAATTCAGAAAGCTTTTACTTTCAGCATTAATTTAGTGAGTAAAATGAAAATGTACAAACTGTTCACTTGGAATTACATATACTGTAATTATCTAAGTATTAGTGTGACAAGTTCATAGGGACACTCTACCATTGAAAAAGCAGCCAGAAAAGAGTCATTTGCAGATCTGCCTCAGATCCTGGCAAGGACCAGTCTTGACCTTCGAGGTCTATAAATCAATGTCTAAGAACACTTGGCTTTCTTAATTGCTCACGACATCCTGTCTAGCTAATCACAAACCTGGGAATCTGTCTCAGGGACAAAATGGCCTTCTACATATCAGCAATATCCTGGTACCTTGTACTTCTAAAGAAATACTTATGTCAGTGATAATAGACTGAAAAAAGCTTTGAAGATTACTATTGATGAATTGTGTGTACTCCTTTATGCAGCTGACATCTGTGTACTCTAATTGGCACTGAAGAATGTATGTTTCTGACATGTTACCTTCTTCTTGCTATATCATATTCCTAGTGTAGGAATGATGTAAATATTGAACCTATATCCTCAATAAAATGGAATCTGTGATTGCATTCACAGGCTACCTACATTCCCATAATCCTTGACTCCAATGCGCCTGATGGATTTTGTGTGACTCTCTGCCTCTCTCTGCTCTTGGCTCTGCTTTCTATGTCACTGTCTCTTTAAGCTCGCAGCCTGCCACCCTCTCACTCTGAGTTTCAGCTCGGCCATTTCTGCAGGCCAGAAAGAGCTGAAACCCAACTCCCAGCTGATCATACTGTGGCAATGAGCTGGGGGCTCTCCCAGAACACTCACTTTAGTTTCCTCTGTGAACCCACAAATGGGCATTTTCCAGGCCTGTTACATTAGTGAATAAAATTAATTTGTACTTAGGATTTAACAAAATAAATATTATATCTTTCTTAACGTTAGTTGAAACAGTCTGGAAAAAGTAGTCTTACCCACTGATGTCTTTCTGCAATTCACCATTTCTCTTCATTTCTTGATCTAGACGATTTTCTAGAGATTGCTTTACCTCAATGAGTTTCTTTAATTTTTCCCTTTCATTATCAAGCTTTGAAAAAAATTTTAAAAAGCAAAATATTTTAAGAACTGAATTGGTATTTTAAAAAAGGATACTTTTCATTAACTCCAGATCCAATTGTAAATATCAGTTCATTAAGTATAGCTTATCTTATCAAGACAAATATGGAGATTTGAAAAAAAAATGATTGATCTTACTTAAAATGACATAGCTTTCTTCTTATTTGACAATAAACTACTTTTTAAATTTTATGTAAATGAAAGTTCACATTTGATTTCAATGTAGTTATTACTTAAACAAAATGAATAGATAAGCATAGAATGGGGGGCAGTTTCTTGGAGGAACACTGGCCTTTTCCCTTTCCATATGGCCAATTCCCATTTACCTTGTGTGTTGACACACCTGGCCCACACTCTAGGCATTCCCTGTGTTGAAATTATAAAACTTAATTCTTAATAACTTGGAACTAATTTTGGTGAGAAGTCTAAATTATAACAACTACACTGATATCACAATTTCACCAAAAGGCTTTATAATAAAAAGATTGACCCATATCTATGATCACCATTGGAATCTCCTTTCATTTATCATATGACGCTAACACTCTTTTTTACAATTTCTTTATAACTTTTTAATTTGGTATTATTAATTTTATGTGAAAAAATTAATCCCTTCCACAACAGAATGATTAACACCAAAAGCATACTAAATCAATGAATGTGGTTAGATATCAAATTACATTACCAAGTGGACTTTTAATGATTAAAAATTCTTATCATGTTCTATTGCTTAAACAAAGGAAAGATGTTTTTAAAATGAGAAAAACTAAATCTCAGAACTGACTTACTGAAGTAGGATCCAACATGTTTTCCTGAATTTGTTCAATTTTGCCCATTTGTTGTTTTACTGTAGCTTCTAACCTGGCATTTTCAATTTCCAGCCTAGAAAAAGGAAATTTATCATCAACAATTTAATACTTCTAAAGATTTTTTATATTTAATTTAATTGAACAAACTCTTATTAAGGTTAATGGCTTTAGTGCAGGGCTTGGTGAATGGATATAGAGATAAAAAAGTAAAAATGTCTCTCACCCTCAAAATGATTATATTTTACCAGCATAAAAACAACATGTATAGGTAAGCATGTGCAGTTTATGGGAAGTAAATGCAAAGTAATTTAGGAGAGAATGAGTGAAAAGAATTGATCCAGAAAAGTCTCCTGAAAAAGGTAGTTGTGTCTTTGGGAGCTATGAGTGGAGCTAGAGGTTCCAAGAGATGGAGGTGAGGAGGTAGAACATTCCTAGAAGAGCAGACAGTCTCTGCAAATGCACAGAGACAGATGATAGAAAATATTTGGGATGTGGGATACAAAAAACAAAAAAAAGGAGAACTGTTAGGAACTTATAATCTGTTTGAATAGATATACACATATCTTCCTACAAATTATAAATCTAGACATGTATATTTGTTGTAAAACATATTATCAAACATGCACAATCACTTGTGATTTCCTTGCTATAGGACTACACTGTTTACCTATATAAATCTGCAACCTCCAAGTCTTCCAAAGTTGCCTGCTGGCCCAGAGAGACTTGCCAAGAGTCACACAGTCATTAGATGTCAGAAGCAGGATTTGAACCCAGGTTTTCCTGACTCCAAAATCTCTCACCCTACTAAATCAGTTTACCTCTCATAATTGTTTCTGGAGATTATAAAGTATAATGAAACCTCTGCTAGCAGGGGCAGACAATTTTCTGTTTTACAGAAATCCTGTCTTTTGATAAGTCTTCAGACATACCTTCTTAATTTGTAATCACATATTATACTAACCACATGTTCTGAATATTACACAATTTCTGAAAAAAACCTGTTGAGATACACAACTGGCCAAAATTTCTTTGTGGGCTTTTTTGGTGAGGGGAGGGGTTAGCAAGATATGAAAATCTTATTGGAATAGAGAACTCTTATGAGGAAAATCCTCCCAGGATATAGTGGTACCTGTTCTGCAGTGTGTAATTCTGGAGAAAAACGTGTGGGAAACGAAGTAACTTTCCTTGGATTACACAGCCAAAATGTGCCAGACATGCAACTTGAACCCAGATTTTCATAACTAGAGTCGGGTTCTCTATTCATTTGATTACACTGCTTCTACCTTAGTTATTAAGATGGAAAACAGATGATTTCACATTATTTAATGGGGCTTATGAATTCAAATTCTGCCTATAATTTCCATTATGGTTAAAGTGCAACACACTTGAATATATTGAAAACAAACAAAAAAACCAACACCTCTTTGGGTGTATATTCCAATCTACATTGCTACAGCTCAATACAACTAGTCAGAGCAATTAATCTTAAAAATGATTTAACTCTTACTTTTGTATATGATCTTCTAACTCATTAGTAGACCGCTTTGACTGTAGGTGCCGTTCTTCAGATTCTTGCAGCTAAAAAAATTCCAAACAAAATGCCTTAAATTTTGTAACTTTAACAATAAAATTATAGTATTCTAACTAATTCTGAATTAAGAATGACTGTAGTTAAATAATAACATTTACCAACCAAAATTCTCACTAGTCTATCAAATAGTAGCCCACTAGGCAAAGGTATATTATTTTTGTATTCCAAATATCACTATATCCATTGACTTTCACTTCTTGTGGGGACATACACAATACATTAAGTATGTGAAAGATTTATGACTTCAGTAGCTCAGAAAATGGCATCAATGTAGATCATAGCCATCTATATAACTTTGTAAGTCCTAGGGAGTTGCCCTAGGCAAATATCCTTAAGGAACTTTCCTGGAGTTTTGTAGCTATTAAATCAGAGAGGGTGAATTGAAATGAACTTGCTCCATACCAATACACTATTAAACCAAAGCTGTCTCATGTAAAATGATAATGGTTATGTTTGGTGATTAGGAAATTGCATAATAGAATTTCTGTTCTAGGTAACAAACATCTGTTTGAAAGAAAAGTAACCTTCAAATGTAGATTTTAATTTCTCCTTATACAATTATCTAAAATACAATGTTGTCAAATTTGGTTATTTGGCAACTGTTCTTCTAAAGTTTAGGACCTTGCGTTGATTATTTTTTCAGATTGGGAAAAAATGATTGGCTTAGGTACCATCTGCTCTAATCATCAACTACAGTAACTTCACCCTTTAATAAATGCTTACATTATTTATACAATATTTGGTGTATTGTTTATGTGCTTCCTTGTATTATAATTGAACTTCCATTATTTATATTGGCTCCCCACTGAGACTTTGATTCCTTAAAGGGCAGAGGGCAGATCTTATACGTACTCCTTGTAATCTAGTCAGAAACCATCACAGTGTATGTCACATAATGGATTTTATAGATTAAATAAATGTTGAACAAGGAAGAAAGAGGAAATTCCCTAATTTTTATATAGTAAATGTTTTGCTACCTGCTTGATCAGAGAAAGAAGAGAGATGAGAAATGGTACCAGTGAATTGACCTAATTCATATTGCCAAAGGTGGACTCTAATTTACTACTTCCTTGATATACCTTCTAAGGGTCAGTCCACACAACGTCTACATTGCAGCCTGAAGCTGAAAAGCTTTTGAAGGTTAATATTTTCATCAATGTAGGCCAATAAGAATGGGAAGGAAATAAAGAGAATTGGTGATAGGGCAGTTAACTCAAAAAAAGAACTTTTTTCATTTGAATGCCGACTTCCAAAACCTGGAAATGTTCTCAATCATATATCAGGATAAGGTTTAAATGAACAGTAAAGCATTTCTTATTGAAACAATTATACTGAATAGTAAGAGAATTGTTTTGCCACATTAAAAGGTACTTATCAAAATGTGGAAGATAATGATTCTGATTATATATAACTGGCAATATTGGCTTTTATATTTCTAGAGCAGATATAAGTATTTATTAAGTATAGACTATGTTTCAGGTACTATGATAAATGCTTTAGAAATATTATCTCATTTGATACTCACAACAACCCTGGGAAATAGGTGCTTTTATTATTATCCCCATTTTTATAGTTGAGGAAACTGAATCAGACAGACATTAAGTGAATTGTCCAGGATTACACAGACAGTGTTTGAGGATACATTCAAACTTGGGTCTTTGTAACATCGGGTCCAAAGCTCTATCCATATTGCTGATGAGTTGCCTCTAAGCAGAAAAAAATCTCATCATTAAAAATTAAATGTTTGGTCTTTCTGCATAGATTTCCAACACTTTACCAAGGATGATTGTTACCAGGTTTAAAATGTGTTTCAAAAGATATGAGAAATTTCCATTTCCATAGCTTTTGGCTGGTATAGTGATGGATACCATATCTTGAACTGCTTAAAAATGTGGGAAAACAACCTATATTAAAGAAATGCATTTGACAGTAATAAAGGGAACATTTTGTGATAAGATGACTATGAAATCATATTGGCTTATAGCCTCCTCTTTATCATATCACAATATTTTAAAATAGTGTTATACTGTATTTTTATTTTGACATTGGCAGATTATGGGAAATAGAAAATTTATGAAAATCAAACTAGAAGAGAACTCAAAGATGTTTAGTTTAAATATTACATAAATCACATAAATAAGCCTAAAAGGATTTTTAGTTAAACTTTCAATTCCAGGCAGAGCCAGACAAAAACATTTAATTAGCATTTCCTCCTTCTCCTCCTTCTTCTCCTCTTATATTAATGCTTATTTCTATTAACAAAATGCTATGCGAGGGACTTCTGTAGAAGATAAAGAAGTAAAAATAATCCCTGACCTCAACAAATTACTATCTAGTTGGGGAAACAACATTGATATAGGAAACATTAGTTTGATTATACCAGGCAAAGCATAGTTAAATAGTAAATTGTATGTTTATCAGAAGATTCTAAAATCAATAGGAAAAGTCAAAGGAAGATTTATGGCAAAGAATCATATTTTTAAAATTGAAGAGGCTTTACTGCTGGTGGAGTTGTGATTTGGTCCAACCATTCTGGAAGGCAATTTGGAACTATGCACAAAGGGCTTTAAATGAATGCCTGCCCTTTGATCCAGCCATACCACCGCTGAGTTTGTACCCCAAAGAGATAAATAGGGAAAAATATTTGTACAAAAATATTTATAGCTGTGCTCTTTGTGGTAGTAAAAAATTGGAAAATGAGGGGTGTCCATCGATAAGGGAAAGGCTCAATAAATTATGGTATATGATGGTGATGGAATATTATTATGCTAAAAGGAATGAAGAAACGGAGGAACTCCATATGAACTGGAAAGACTTCCAGGAATTGATACAGAGCGAAAGGAGAAGAACCAGGAGAAAATTATACACAGAGACTGATACACTGTGGCACAATAGAATGTAATGGACTTTTCTACCAGCAGCAATGCAATGATGCAGGATAATCTGGAGAAACTTGTGAGAAAGAACGCTATCCACAACTAGAGAAAGAACTGTGGAACCAGAAACGCATTAGAAAAATATATGATTGATCACATAATATGATGTCGGGAGCCACTCAGAGAAATATGATCCTTTGATAGAATCTTTTTATCTGGACCCCATCAAGATCAACACAGTCAGGCAAGGCCCTGTGCTTGATTTTTCTGCCCTGCAAGTCAGGACACAGACAGGATGGCTTATCTGAGATAAAAATATGGACCCCTCCTGGTGGCTCCTTTTATTATTGAAAACATATCAATTTAACTTTCTAGGATAGCCTCAAGTTTTATAGAAAGCCTCTAAGTACCATAATAAACCAGCAGTTAAAGAGTTAACAATTTTTCCCTAAGCCGAAAAATGCAGAAATTAGCAGAAGCTGCTCTTTATCTTTTTTCCCTGCTTTCAAGACATTCCAAGGACAATGTAGGCAGACCCAGACAAATTCCACTCTCACTTAGCTACCTTCCAAGGACTAAATACATCCCACAATCTTAAAGGCTTATTCTTTAAGAAATCTTTTGAAGTATGGAAGGTTTTTACTAAAATAGCATTTAGATAAAGTGAGACTCTTTTTTCAACCTTGGATGCTGTCTCATCTAGGCATAATCTTCATGAGAGAAATTTCTTGCAAGCTATATGCCAATCATGAAGTAATTCTGTAACCTTGGTTGTCTCTACAGCTGTGAACTCAATTGTACTTTGTAAGAAACTGCTCTTGAAAAATGTATATAATAAATCCCAAGCTCAATGCCTGTCAGAGCAGTCATGAGCTAACTGACAGCCTCCAGCTTCTGCTTCTTTCTTTCTCACCTAAATTGTGTACCTTTCCAGAACCCTGGAGCTACTGGATAGCTTCCAACAGTATGATAGAGATATGATTAGGATTTTGATGTTAAAGGATCGCTGTACTGCAAATATGAATAACATAGAAATAGGTTTTGAACAATGATACATTGGCTTTGGGAAGGGAGAGGAAAGAAGGGGGGACCACAAATCATGTAACCATGGAAAAATATTCTAAATAAAAATTTTCAAAAAGAACAAAAAAAAATTGAAGAGAACCTTAGAGGTGAAGGTAGTGTTTGAGAATCAGAGAGATAAAGAAAATAGATAGGTTTTGGATAGGTAGCACAAATGGGAAAGTACAAGTTTAAATAAATAACATGTACAATGTTCAGAAATTGAGAAAAAGGAAATATTATAATGAAAACCATTAATGACAAATTAGTTACTAAATTTTTTGTATACATACTTTGCTTTTGATTTGGTCTATTTCCTTCTGTAGTTGTTGTTTCTTATCTTCTAAATCATTTCGATAACGTGATGTAACTTCTAGTGAAGCTTCTGACATAGATTGTTTTTTTAGGGAATCAGCAAGTTCTTGTTGAAGCTGTCTTAATGTAATCTGAAAGAAACATATCCATATTATTTTTCTTATTTATTTGATGTATATTAACTTACATAAAGTATTTATACTTTCATAATTAATGTAAATATTGTGTGAACATATTCATAGTACAATTGAGAACCAGAAAAAGTTTCAGTGCCTATTTAATTCAATCACTTCATTTGCAGATGAAGAAACCAAGCCCCCAAGAAGATAAATGAATTATTCAAGGTCATGAAGGTAGTGATTAATAGAGAAAAGAATTTGAATTTAGATCGTAAGACTACAAAAAACTCTTTTCACTTTACCACTCATTCCTCTATTTAGTGTGGACCAAATGCCATCTTCCTACTTATTTAGTATTCTCCTCATAAAGCAATGAATTCAGCCTGACTTTCTCCATTCTGTCATTTTGAAAATAATATCATACCTTTCCCAAAGTGACAAAGGGGATAAAACATTTTATTTATGGCTCACATTGGAGGTAGAGGAGGGAAGAGTATCATACTATACTTGATAAAAACATTAGAGACTTTCTTCTTCCATTTGTCAGAACATTTAACTACCTTACTTCTTTGTAGCTAACCTTACAAGAATGAGGACATGTATAAGGAAAAGTTGTATTTTCCTTCTTTGAATAATTTCCCCTTGAGAACTGATATACTTGTCAGACTTATACAAGTGCTTGAAGTGATTGATCCTTGTTTGCAAAAAGTAAAAAAAAAAAAAGAAATCGTGTGTGCGTGGTGTGTGTGCACGTGTATGCTTAGCTATTATTTGTATCTTCAACTGTCCTTGCTAAGCCTTCAAAGTAGCTTCTTTTCCTGTTAGGAAAAGATTATATTACTAGTTGGAGTCAGTGGGACAGAGAAAGGGGAAACCACTGAAAATATGGAAGATCTCCCACTTATGTATACACAGCACAATACAAGGTCACCACTGAAGAGTAGTCACTTCATTCTCTAACCTAGCAGTAATATGTGTATGTATGTGTGTACATATATATACACACAAATATATACCTATATACTATACCTATATGCTAAGGCATAGAGTTAATAGGTATTACATGTTATAATTTTATATTTATATTTATGTAACAGTATAGATATGCTATAAAAATCCTGTTCATTTTAAATGTATAGAAAAGGAAATAATTGCATATTTTACTAATAGCAAATGAAGCTAAAAAGCAAAAGAAATTTAAATTTTTCTCTTAATATATGATTATCTTGTAAAAATAAAGTTAGCCAAAGCCTAGCAAATTTCTTGAAGAAAAAATAAGCTAAAAGAGGCTAATGTAAAATTGTGAAAGAAAAAAATTGAATTAACTGAATTACTACAAATAAACTGAATTCTAGTCTGAAATGTCTAGATTTAGACGCATGATCAGATATACTAAAATACATGTTTTTATATAAAATTAATCAAAACAATAGATGGCAGTCTTGTAATCCACTGCATAACTGAAAAATCATAGATATAATGATGTAAAAACAAATGACTGTCATCCTGGAAACTGAAATTTTGGACACTAAGCAAGAAATGTGAGTTAAAGAGTGAAAAAATACTGAGACAAGTAATATGTAGTAGAGAAGCAAAAAAGCATTTTTTTAAAAAGATGGCCCAGGAATGCTTGATGAATAATCGGTCTCTTTGAACAAAATTATAGTCCTAAATACTGAAGAAAAGTAGTTGCTAGTTTTTGGAATTTCATTAAAATATGACCCAATATTTAATATTTCTAAAATTAGTTCAAAGTAGTTTGAATTAAAATTAGTTATATTGATAAACATGTTTAAATGATTATGAAAAAATAACTATAATATCTCAAAGTATTTATCTTAATTCAGATTTCTAAAATGATTTGTTAAATTAGTTCTAGTGCCATTTTTAAGAATTTATATAAAGTTTTTTCATTTCAAATAATTTATTCTATTGCAGTCTTAAAATGGAATATTAAGCACATAAGAATTACAGATTCACTACTATTTATTTTCAAGTGATAATCCCTAACACTACATTGATTAAACTAACACTATAGCATTGTCTTTACAATTCCATGGATTACATATGTTTTAAACAAAACAAGGCATCTCACTCTCAAAAAGATGGATAGCAGGTCCCCTTCTCTCTTAGATGTCAGAATTTTTACAATGAAAGTTAATAACATCTTCCTACTCAAAAATCAAACTCCTAAATTATCACGACCACACATTCCTCTGAATTTCATTTTAGAAATTGAAAGAGATGTTTATCAAATATTATTTAAAGACCTACCTCTCTTTCTGCTTTCTCATTTTCATGTTTACACATTTGCTCTTTTAAGTGGTTACATTCATTAATTAACTCTTTATTTCTCTCTTCTACCATAAGAACTTGCTTTTCGCTATCAGCACGAAGTTTATTGAAGAGATCACTAAACTGTACCTGGACGTCACTTACTACCTTTTCTTTAATGATGCCTTTGTTTTGGGCATCTTCTAGCTGTTGTCGAAGCAACATATTTTCACTCTGGATTTGAGCAAATCTTTCTTGCATAGATTCTTGTTTGACAACATATTTGTTCAGTTTTTCCTTTTCCATTTGATTTGTGTGTTCAAGTTCCTTTGCTTGATATTGGGCCTGGTTTAGTTCTCTCTGTGTGCTTTCTAAAATCAATGTCTTTTCTCTGAGTGAATCACGTACAAGATGCAGCTCATTTTCTAAACTATTAGCTTTACTTTCAGCTTTAGAAAGCTGTTGAGAAAGGACACCATTGTTATCTCTTAGACTAGACAAGTCATAATTTAGTTTGTCTTGCAAACGAAGCCATTCATCTCTTTCTCGCTGAAAGGTATGTTCAAGGTCTAGTTTTGATGTCTGACTTCGTTCATGATCACGAATAGCAGAAGTCAGGCGGGAACGGTATGATTCGATTTCTATCTCTACTCTGTCTCTATTTTGCATTTCATTCTTCAGTTTAGAGTTCAGCATTGCATTCTCTGTTGTCAGAACATTAAGTTGTCCACTGTACTGGAGTATTGTTTTTGTTAAAGCTTCTTCATTCAATTTTAATTCCTTTTGAAGCTCATCATTCTTTTCTTTTAAAACTTCATTTTCTTCAGTATATCTATTTTCTTTTTCCTGATTCTTAATTTTTACTGCATCTAGTTCCAGTTTGAGCATGGCAATTTCATCCTGGAGGGCATGATTTTTTTGCAGATCTTTTTCATGACTATCAGGAACCTACATACAATAAACAGAAAAACATTGCTACTCAAAATAAAATTATGCATTCTGATTTTTCCTAGCATTAAAAATTAAAATTAAATTCCTCTGAATTTAACTAAAAATTTAAAAATTAAATTTAATTTAAAAATTAAAAATAAGTTCCAAGGTGTGTATTTCAATAGTGTGTATTCAAAGGAAAAGTAAATTGAGAGAGTTTTACCTATTTCACATTTCTTGAATCAATTTTCTCAAAGAGCAGGGCTTAAAAGTGCTGCATAAATCAATATAAGTAATTAAGATATTTAATCTTCAAAATGGATGGGCATTTCACTACATAATATATATAGTATATATATTTTACAAACCTTATATTTTTAGGTTTCCAGATTTGTCTACCTTTTAGCCTATTTTACTTTCTTTCCTGTAGTCATTCTATCCTATGCTGAGTTTTCATAGTTATTAGGATAAATTAATAGTACTGAACATTTATATTTGTCTTTTAAAGTTTGCAAAGTGCTTTAGATACATTATCTCATTTAAGTCTTGCAAAACCCTTATGAGGGAATACTCATGAGTATTATCTGCATTTTACATGAGGACATAGTTAGAAGAAGTTATTAAATGATCTGCCCATTTTCACACAGCTACTAAGTGTTAGAAGCAGGATTTGAATACAGATTCATTAGAATCCAAATCTAACACTCTTTTACTATTGCTCATTTCCTCTTAGGTACTGAAGATATGAAACAGTCCTACAGACAGGACTATTGAGTCATTGTCCTGTCACAATTATCTTAGCTACAGACAAATGAAGTAATAATTACAATTTCTTAGCATATATGTTGAGAATAATTTGTTACCTGATAGACCTGTAGCATTATTATAGCATCAATAATTTAGAGCCTTTTGAGGTTATCTAATTCAAACTCCTAATTTTAGGTATGAGCAAAGTGAGGCCTAGAATAGTTAATTGATGGTAACTAATCCTAAACCACAAACTTTAAAGGAAAAGGAATTTTTGAGGCCAAAATAAAAAAGGTTGATATTGTACTCCCAAACTACTAGAACTGGTCCAGGAGCATTTGGTCCCATCCAGAACTGGTGGGAACAGGTATAAAAAGAAGCTTAGGAGACTCATTCTATGAAGTCTCTACTACAAACACAAGAGGAGGATATGAATAGACAATAGCTGATTTAAATGAAGCACTTCAGTCACCAAACATCAGAAGATTTAATGAATCTTGAATACTTTTTACTGAAACTTGAATAATTTATTTTAAACTACTGTTAAAAAAATAAAATAAAAAACCCTAAATTTGGTATCTGATGGACTTCTCATTTTACCATGTTAAGTAATGATGAATGAGTGAATCCTTGTAATGTACATAATCTTATTTTGGAATCTAAGATAAATTTATTCTTGTTATAAATAATTTTATTTCTTCTCTTTCAAGAAACATGGAATAGACCAAACTCTATTAACATATTATATATATATATATATATATATATATACATATATATATATATATACACAACATATATGTTATATATATATAAAACATATAACCCTTTTCAAAAGTCCTTGCACTGAAAAGGGCAAACAAATGAATCTACTTAATAAAGGAGGAAAAGTGGTCTGTGTTCAAGTGGTCACCTCCTACCCCCGTTGTATTCCTTTCTTCTCTTAGGAGTAAGCGAATATGATGAGCTGCTCCCTCTTATGTTTAGAAGGTTTAGAGGTACTACTAAGGATCAGGGATTTTCTTCAGTAGGAGTATTCTTGGGTCTCTGGAGGTCAATTGAATCATTCAATTCAAAGAAAAGAAGCAACAGAACAAATAAAACATGTTGATTTTGATTATCATGAGTATCTGCTGCAGTGAGAGGACTGAGGATGACAAATATGCCCAAAATTGAACAAAAATCTTGACTTTTAAAAACATGCCATTAGAACTGAAAATGACCAAAATGAATACCTCAGAACTCTGATTCATTTTAGAAACATTTGCTTCCAAAGCTTCCTTCTGCTTCCAAAAATGATTACTTAGAATTCCATCTTGCAAAGCTCTGGCACTCTGTTCATGAGAAAGTTGTCTTTGAGTCTCATTTCTTTCTTCCTCAACCTGGAGATAACAATTTCATAAAATTTTTAATCATTTTTCCATTAGAAGTCAGCAAATCACAAGATGTCAGGAAGCAATTATTAAAATTGTATCGACATATATAAAAAATAAAACATGAAACCCCAAATTCAGCAAAAATATTTTACTTTAGATAGAATATGAAATCTGAAAAAAGCTAAAAAACTAAGAAAAATAGCATATTGAAAATAAAAAGCACAAATTTCAGAGTTGTAAAGGAACCTCAATAAATATTTAGTTCAATTCATACCCACTTTAACATATATGACTCTCATTAGACATCAATCACCAAGCATCAGTTTAAAGACATGACAGGTGAAAAAGCCACCAT
>NC_058134.1:136022527-136092461 GCF_016433145.1 Gracilinanus agilis | reverse complement strand
AGAGAATTATACATAACATTTCTCTACATAGGAATACAGATAATTAGATCTCACTGAGGCCCTTAAAAAGGCAAATTTAAAAATTATAAGTTTTCTTTCTTTCCCCTCTCTTTCTTATTTACCTTTTCATGTTTCTCTCGATTTTTGTGGTTGGATATCAAACTTTCCATTTAGCCCTGGTCTTTTCTGTGCAAATACCTGGAATTCTTCAATTTTGTTGAATGCCCATACTTTCCCCTGGAAATATATAGTCAATTTTGATGGGTAGTTGATCTGAGGTTGCAGGCCCAGCTCTCTTGCCTTTCTGAATATCGTATTCCAAGCCTTGCGATCTTTTAGTGTGGAGGCTGCCAGATCCTGTGTGATCCTGATTGGTGCTCCTTGATATTTGAATTGTTTCTTTCTGGCTTCTTGTAAGATTTTTTTCTTTTGCTTGGAAACTCTTGAATTTGGCAATTATATTTCTGGGTGTTTTCTTATCTGGGTCAAATGTCGCAGGTGTTCTATGAATCCTTTCAATGTCTATATTGCCCTCTTGTTGTAGGACTTCAGGGCAATTTTGCTGAATTATTTCTGTTAGTATGGAGTCCAGGTTTCTATTAATTTCTGGTTTTTCTGGAAGACCAATTATTCTCAAATTGTCTCTTCTAGGCCGGTTTTCTTGGTCTGTCACTCTCTCATTGAGATATTTCATGTTTCCTTCTATTTTTTTCAGTCTTTTGACTTTGTTTAATTTGTTCTTATTGTCTTGAGAGATCATTAGCTTCTAATTGCTCAATTCTAGCCTTTAGGGACTGCTTTTCAGCTATGATCTTTTGGTTTTCTTTTTCAATATGGTTCAATTTGCTTATCAGTTCATTTGATTTCTGAGCCTCACTTTCCAATTGCAAGATTCTACCTTTTAAACGGTTATTTTCTTGCCATATCTCTTCCATCTTCCTCAGAATCTCAGTTTTGAACTCTTCCATAGCTTGTGAGGAGTTTTCCTTATTTGAGGAGGGTCCGGATGCTTGTTTGTTTTTCTCCTCTGTTTGCTTTGGTTGTCTGGATTTTCTCTGTGTAAAAGTTGTCGAGTGTTAAAGACTTCTTTTTCTTGTTGTTAATCTTTCTCTTCTGAACTTCCTGATTCTGGGTAGCCATCATTAGCCCAGCAGCTTCTCAGGTTTATCCTCATGCTCAGGGTCTCTCTGCGGTCTTTTGGCTCCTGAGGTCTGAGTTCTGGTTTTTTCCAAGGTCAAGCCCCCTGGTGGACCCCCTTGCTTGATCCTCTGCTGGAGGTTTCTTTACAAGTCTCAGGGCGCTGCTTCCACAATCGTATACCCGTCTACGCTGGTTCCCCACTCAGGGTTTCAGAGCTTTAGCTTGTGGCTGTGTCTGCCTCCACCCATGCCTCCGCCCGCGTCTGCGTTTTGAGCCACATTCTGCGCCCTGTTTCCGCTCTCAGCAACCTGCTCCAGCTCTCAGATTTTGTGTGCGTTCGTTAGCTTTTTGGGGTCCTAAATCTTGCTGCTCTCAGGAACAGGCTCCGGAGCTGCCAATGACTCAATGAGTGCCCCAAACTTGCTGTATTTCTTTTTAACTGGCTTCAGCGCTATAGGTGTTGTGTGTGGAGGGGGAGGGGGTGGGGTGGTTGCTCAGCCCGCGATTTAGTGAGAGCTGTTTCACCCTTTTATAGCATGGAAATGCCTCAATTCCACGTACCTTCTACGCTGTGCCCTGTTGTGGGGTTCCTCCATTCGTCTGGACTTGTTTTTATGTCCCCTTAAGGAGTTTTGTGTGTTTTGGTCAGGAGAGGTTAAGAGCTGCTTCTTATTCTGCCACCATCTTAACCCGGAACTCCCAGTCATGCTTCTCTTAATGCAATCCAAAAATACATTTGCTTTTTGATTGCTAAATAACATTGATGACTTGAATTAAACTTAAAGTTCATTAAAATGCCTCTATCTTTCCAGACAAAATGCTATCTAATCATATTTCCCACAATTTATCCTTGTGAAAATAATTTTTTGTACTTAAGTGTAAGACTTTACATTCATTCTTATTGAGTTTCATATTATAAATACATTTAGTCCAGTACTCTGGCCTGATAAAACTTTGCCTTTCTCCCATGTAGAGCGGATTGGATAATCTTAATTTTAGAAGAGCTGAAGTTCCTAGAGAACAATAAACTTTCCTGAAAGACTAAAAGATGAGGTATAGTGGAATATAAGGGACAAAGAAGGGGACTGAATGTGTGATTTTATTGGTCTAGAGAATTCTCAGTTGAGGAACCTCCCTCTACCAATTTAGATTGTCACCTTTTCTGTAACCTTATAGTCTTAGAGAGTTGTCTGGAGTAGTGGGATCGAGTTTTGTGAGAAGCTTTTGGGGAGAGTTTGACACTTCTGGCTTGGAGTCAAGTAAAATGACTCATCCAAAGTCATACTAGTCAAGATTTATCAGTGGCAACATTTGAGCCCAGGTCTTCTTGGATTTGAGGACAATTCTATACTCTACAATTGACTGCTTTTCTACCGTGAGACACTTTAAAAAGAAAGTACTGAAGGGGCAGCTGGGTAGCTCAGTGGATTGAAAGTCAGACCTAGAGACGGGAGGTCCTAGGTTCAAATCTGGCCTCAGACACTTTCCAGCTGTGTGACCCTGGGCAAGTCACTTGAACCCCATTGCCTACCCTTACCACTCCTCTGCCTTGGAGCCAGTACACAGTATTGTCCTAAAGACAGAAGGTTAGGGTTTAAAAAAAAAAAAAAAAGAAAGTACTGCAACTTATCTTTTCCATGGCTATGTAGCCTGTCATTTTACATACAAATGCTTAAAAATTGAAACTTTCTTTATTAATTAATATATATTTATGAATGATTAAACTCAACTTAATTATGTTAGACATAAATACAACTGAACTTTTTTAGGATAAAAAAAGCTTTATAAGCATCCACATCCCCATTCCCTGTAAACTCATGAATATTTTTTAAAGAAAAGCTAGAAAGATTGATTTTTAAATTTCCATTTACCTGTTTCAAATTATTTCTTACTGTTCTAAGTTCTAGGTGGAGAGACCGAAGAGTGAGTTCAAGTTGCTGTTTTAGCTCCACTTCTTTAATATATTGTTTTTCTTTTCTTCTTAATTGCTCACTGATTTTTTTAAATAGCATTTCTGAATTCAATCGCTTTTCTTCCTCTTGTTTCAGTGTAAACCTAAAATCACAATTCAGTAGAAGTAAGGATTATAATGTTATTTAGGTATATTTATCTGGACATTTAAAGGAATAAAACATTAATTTGGGGGGGGCAGATTTATTTAGGGAGCTCACTGTCATGAAACTCACTCTATTGATAGAGATTGGTCATTGCTCTATAATTTAAAGCCTTATATAGTTGCCTGGGTCACACAGCTAGGATGTGTAAGAAATGAGACATGAACACATTTCTATATCCAGGTTACTTCAGGGTATTAACCTTTCTGTCAAAAAATGTATCATATAGTTCTTTATGTGCTTTGTCTTTCTTCATTCATTGGATAGAAATTCAACAATCTGGATACATAAATCAATTTTCTTTCTTTTTTGCTTTTATCTTTTTGAGTATGAATAATATGGACAAGACTTTTTAGCTTTCAAATGTTTACCACAGGACAAGAGGGAATGGCTTTTTTTTCAAAATTCCTGAGTTTTGATACATTTTAATGACTTTGGCAAAATATTTAGAAGGGCCTGTTGATAAAATTCCTGACCAAAATTTGGTGAGGAAATTATTTCTACATTTCTCACATCTATTTTCACCATTACTATTGAATCTTTAAATTTGACTTAATTCTTCATGCAAAAAATAATCGCAAGTTGTCTTGCTATATTTTGAAAATTCACTTAAAATTTTAACAGATTTAAGGGGACATAATGCAGTGAATTCTGTGAGGAAGAAATTGAAAATTTAATCTTCAAGATTCTTTTTTAACTTTTAAGATACATGCCATTAGTTCAGCACAGAACTCCTCCAGTCAGTTTGCTCTCACCATTGTTCTTAGGATTTGAACACTCTATTTCTGATGTAGACTGCCTCCTATCTGGGGCAAAATGACTGGTGAGTCAAAAAGTCTTGTCCATATTATTCATACTCAAAAAGATAATTCTCTCGACTGGCAATCACAATTTGAAGTGATTTACAGGAAAAACAAAAGAGAACAATCAACTTCCATTAATTTGTTAGGTTTATTACTTCTAATATTTCAGAAACGTACAGGATTCTTCTGTCTTTTTGAAGCCATGTTATTATGAACTTCACTTAGAAAATGGAAAATGGTGAGACAATTAAATTATTAAAATAAAAGAATGAAAATTGTTAACTCTAAATAATGTTGGTTTAGAATGATAGAGAATGATTCTGCTATTGCAAATAGAAAAGATTAGCTAAAAAGTTTTAGAAGTTTTGAAAGTGGCAGATAAATCATTGCAAAATGCTTCCTTAGGAAAGGTAAGAGAGTTTCTGAAGAATGGTATATAAGCTATTTGTGGATAAAGTCTCTCCTCCAATGAGTTGGTGACCGTTAGCAAACAAATGTTTATGAAGTGCTTTCTATGTGTGGGGTCCTGTGCTACTAAGCAGGGGAGGTACCAGGCTTGCTTTGAAGGAGCTTCCTTTCTAAATGGGGAAAACAACATGTAAATAGGTAGGTAAATACCAATTACTGATAGACAGAGTGGCTGCAAGGTAATCTCAGAAAAGAAGGCATGAGTAGATTATGGGAACTGAGAAAAGTCTCTTGAAGAAGGTATCTGGGCTATCTTTAGGGAATCTAAGAGGTAGATTTGAGGGGACAGAGTATTCCAGAGGCAAGGAGGACAGCCTTTGGGGCAAAAGAAGGGAGATGGGAAAGTCCATTTGGAGAACATCAGGTAGGCTAATACTGCTGGAACGCAGAGTCAGGGGAGAGAAGTGAAGAGTAAGAAACTGCAAGGGCAGGAAGCAGCCAGGTCATAAGGGCTTTTGAATGCCAGAGGAGGCTCTATTAGATCTGAGGGGTATAGGGAGCCACAAGAACTAAAAGATCAGGGGCAAAGAAATAGTAAGATGTTGCTTCAGAAAAACCACTTGGGTAGCTGGATGAAGAATGGATTGGTGTGTGGAAGGGCTTAAGGCAGAGAATGTGTTTAGAAGGCTATTGTCATAATCTAAGAGGCTGTGAGGGCCCAGGAAATGATGGTGTGGGCTATGTGAGGAGATAGAAATGAGAGATGTTAAAAAGGTAGAAACAACCATACGTGGCAACAGACTGAACAGGAGGAAGGACAAGGACATGCTTGAGGATCTTCTCAAGGTGGCAGGCCTGCGTGAATGAGAAGAAGGTGGTATCCCTGAGAGTAACAGGGACATTCAGAGGAGGGGAGAGCTCAGGAGGAAGATAATTCTGCCCTGGACATGGTAAGATCAAGATGCATGTTGGGCATCCAGTCTGAGAGGCCCCAAAGGCAATTAGTGATACAGGAATATAGCTCAAGAGAGAGGCAAGGGACGGACACCTTGACCTGGAATTCATCTCCAAAGGGAGGACAAGTGAAGCCAAGAAGAGCAGATGAGATCACCAAGAGAAACATTAGAGCTCATGAGATGGTAAGCTAAGCCCAACACAGCCTTTTTCTTATCTCCCTTAGAGCTTCATAAAGTGCTCTGCATATGGGCGGAGATGATTAAATTTGTTGAGGAATTTGAATAAACAAGTTTACTGTATATTAGTGATGGAAATTGCTTTTTAACCTCATTAAATATTCTTCTTCCTGCATTGTATAGTCCAGGCAAATTAGCCTTTTTAGGCCTCACACAAAATGCTGTTTTCTAACTCTATACCTAAGTCCTGGTTGTCTTCTATGCCTAGAATGTACTCCTGCTCCTCCCTCTCCTACCTTCTACCTCTTGGAATTCAATGTTTCTTTCAAAACTCTGCTTAAATAGCTCCTTCTACATGAAGGCTTTCCTGATTCCTTCCCCCAGCTGCTAGCACTTTCCTTTAAAAACAATGCTCCTGTTCACCTATCCACCTCAATTACTCTGGATTTATTGTATTTACATGTCATATTTTCAGATTGAGTATAAACTCCCTGAGGGCATTTCCTTTTTGTCTCTGTAGCCCCAGTGCCTAGAACAGTGCTTGGTCAGAAGATATTTGATAAATGCTTATTATTTGAAATACAATATATGTCCTTTAAAAAGTAACACCATGTAATGATAGTATAGTGGGCACTCAAACTAGAAATTATTCCAAATAGGAATACTCCACAGAATAAAAAGGATTAAGTAGGGCTCATTAAATTATTATTTTAAAGATGTGTCATTTTTGCTCTACAAACTTCAAATCCTCTTCCACAAAGCTCCAACGTAACAGAAAAGTTTTTGAGACTTTATAGGTTCCATACCTGAGGCTACAGAGTTCTCTGTCCCATTCAACTTTTTGATGTTCTAACTGGGATTTAATTTCTCTTGTTTCTGATAATTCTTCCTGTAGAACAGTAATCTTGTTTTCCAAACTCTTAACTTTTCCTGCAAGTAGTATACAACGTCCTTTTTTAAGTTCTAATGATCGTTCATATGTAAGAACTGCATCCTGAATTTTCAAAAGGCTAATAGAATCTGTATAGAGGAAACACAAGCAAATAAAATATTAATTTAAACATATTTAAGATAAAAATTATATTATCAACCAAGTAAAATTATATATTATATCCTAGCATTTAATATTAATAATAACTCATATTAATATAGCAAACACAGGCAGGCTTATAAAATCTATTCCTCATAACAACCCTGTAAAAAAGGTATCCTTATTTTGCACATTAAGAAACTGAAGCTATAAGTATTTTAAAATTCTAAAATGAGTATTTAAAATTTTTTAAAGTAGTAGTACACTTAGAATTCAGATACTCTGGCATTGATGAAATGGTATCCACATATAAATACTAAGGAATTTTGGGCAGCATACATCAAAGTATTATTTTGTGAATAGTTTACACATTGAATTTGAAATGAATCTACTTCCCATTGGACATTGTGGACAACTAAAAAGTACCTCTAAGTTATAAATTACTGTTTTAAAAAATATCTGAAACCTCAGAATTCTTCACAATATTAGAAAAATATTTGTGAAAAATAAACATTATAATTTGTATTCTGGGTAGGATAAATACAATTAACAAAGCAGATAATACATGTATTATCTATATATTATAAATATACAGAATTATTTTATAAATATCATAAATATGTCTTACCCACAATCATGTGTAAACACTGCTTGCTTTTCATAGAATTATAATATAAATCAGTATGAAGCATTCTTTTAAACTTTTTTTAATAATTTTTTTCTTTTTAAACACTTACCTTCTATCTTAGAATCAATACCGTGTATTGGATCGAAGGCAGAATAGTGGTAAGGGCTAGGCACTTTGAGTTAAGTGACTTGCCCCCAGTCACACATCTAGGAAGTGTCTGAGGCCAGATTTGAACCTAGGACTTCCCATCTCTAGGCCAGGTTCTCAATCTAGCTGCCCCCAATATGTAACATTCTTATAATAACCTCTATCTTCATTTATTCATTAGACAGACTTCTGCAAACTTTAATATATGAGACACCAAAGGAAAGTGAAAAAAAATCATCTGAGCATTAAGGAAAACAGCTGCCACAAAATCAGGTACTTTATTTTGCAGAGAAAGACATAACTAAATATACCTAATTCAAGGTTAGAAATGTGTGTTATATCAAGTTAAAGATTTAACATGTTGGATTATCTGGTTTCCCTTGACAACTTTCAATTCTTCATACATTTCAGGGTTTTTACAGAGGTGAAGCTGCAAAGCTTTGGGGGAAAACATAGATGCTTGAGGTAAACTTGCTGATGATAGTGGGTGGTAAAGGTGACAGTTAAGTGAAATTACAGGATCAAAGATTCAAAGTAAGAGAAGAAACTGAGACACAGAGAAGTCAAAGAAATTGTTGAGATTCTCACAGCTAGGAGGTGAATATAGCAGAATATGAACCTAAGTATACATGACATCATGTCACACTATCCTATATGCAATGCTGACAAAAAGAATTATAAAAATTAGCAGAAAAATTATGAAATTGTTCACATTTTTGGCACTTAATGTAATATTTTATCTTTTTATACCATTACATATAAAAACAATTTTTAACTGTAAATGTTTAACAGTCTTAAATCTTTAAGATTTAAGTTTTAAATCTTAAGTTCTAGATTCTCTCCCTTCTTCTCCCTCCCTGACATGGTAAGCGATTTGATAGAGATTATACATGTGCAATCATACAAAACATATTTCCATACTAGTGTTATTGAGAGAGCAAACAGAGTAAAAAATGCCACACACAAAAAAGTTAAAAACTATCAACAATTTGGAAATAGGTCTTGATCAATGACACATGTTATAACCAGTGGAAATGTGCGTCGGCCATGGGTGGGGGGAGTGCGGGGGGGTGAAGGGGAAAGGAGGAGCATGAATCATGTAACCATGTTAAAAACAAATATTAATAAATGTTTAAAAAAAAGAAAAAAAGAAAAAAATACTTTCTTTGATCTGCATTCAGACATCATCAATTTTCTTTGGATATGAATATTATTTTTCATCATGAGTCTTTTAGAAGTCTTGGATCACTGAATTGCTGAGAATAGTTAATTCTTTCATGGTTGATTATTATACAGTATTGCTGTTATTGTGTAAAATATTCTCCTGGTTCTTATCACTTCAATTTGCATCAGTTCATATAAGTATTTCAGGGATTTTCTGAAATCATCCTGGTTGTCATTACAATAGTATTCCAATATAATCATATGATTAACACAGCTAGTTCAGCCATTCCCCAGGTGGGGGCCATCCCTCCAGTTCCCAATTCTTTGCCACCACAAAAAGCTAGTATAAATATTTTTGTGCAAATAGATCTTTTCTCCTTCTGGTTATTCTTTTCATCAAAGAGATTACTGCCTGATATCTTTATGCATCTAGTTCTATCAATCTCTTTTGCTCAAACATCTTTAGTGGTTCTCTATTACCAACCAAGTAAGATTCATAAACCTTATTGTCACATTCAATATTAATAATAACTTACATTAATTAATATAGCAAACACAGGCTTACAAAATGTGTTCCCCACAACAGCCTTGTGAAGTATCTTTATTTTATGTACTAAGAAACTGAAACTCCAAATTTAAGTGGCCTGTCTATAGATACAAAGGTAGGCTGCCCTATAATTCTTTTTTTTTTTTTTTAACCCTTGTACTTCAGTGTATTGTCTCATAGGTGGAAGATTGGTAAGGGTGGGCAATGGGGGTCAAGTGACTTGCCCAGGGTCACACAGCTGGGAAGTGGCTGAGGCCGGGTTTGAACCTAGAACTTCCAGTTTCTAGGCCTGACTCTCAATCCACTGAGCTACCCAGCTGCCCCCCCCCCTATAATTCTTTAACACCGTCTTTCCAGATTTATTACTGCTATATTCTGTCCAGTAAAACTGGATTTCTCACTGTCTCTCATTTTCCTGCCTCTTTGCTCACACTTTCATGATTGAAATGCTCACTCTCTCCCCCTATACTCCCATGATCTACTCCTACTGAGTAAAGCACAACTTGTAAAGCACAACTCAAATGCTACATCCACAGTATATTGATTAGTCATTAATGTTCTCTCCTCCTTTGGACCTCATGTAGCAATCTGACTGAAATCAAATGTTTATGTAATTTTTTGTACTATTGTCATCTCTGTAAGCCATATTCCTCTAGGACAATGATGGACAAACTATGTCCTGCGGGCCAGATGCAGCCCCCTGAAATGAGTTCTATCCAGCTCTGTGGCATTATTCCTAATCTGATGAATACAATGAGTAGGATACAATACAATGAAACTTCAAAAGAGTTGCCTTAGAAACAGACTGACAGATGAGCATTTCCTTTCCTTTGGCCCCATCTCTGTCTCATCTACGTTTTGTGTGTTTGATACACAGTATGTGCTTAGTAAATTGTTGTTGAATTGAAATAAATAGAAGGTCATCCTTGATAACTTCTGTGGCTGAAATATCCATCACCAGGAAGCCAATGTAATCCTCTTCTGCTTGGCAAGGCTGACCAGAGATTAGCCTCCACTATCAGAGCCTCCAAGAACCCAAAGCCACCTCTATTCTATTATGGAACAGGACTTCAGTGATATCCTCTTATATATACACATATCTTTGGTTTCTATTTAATTGTTAATTAATGTAGGTCTTCTGTTGGGAAATTTAAAATATTCTTACCTTTACAATCAATACTAAGTTGTTCAATCAATAATATAATACTCTTATAGTTGGAGGGAGGCAAATCATCATCTAGTGTAGCTGTGTCTGAAGACTGAGTAAGGTCATCAAGATCATCTGCATCCATGTGTCCTTTGTCCTACAAAATACAGAGTAGTACTATAAATAATAAAAACTTTAAAAAATAACAATGGTCAATGTGGATATTAAGGTTCCTGCAGCACTTTACCTACATTATCTCCTAGTATCCTTAAGATAACCATGTGAGAGAGATAAGCATTTCTCTTAATTATTGCACAGATGAGGAAAGAGGCTAAGAGAGATGAGGTGATTTGTAGTATAATGTAGATGTGCCTGAGGAAGGATTCAAACTCAAGTTTTCTTGACTCTAACCACTATGCCACCAGCTGCCTATAAGCTGGACTTGTTTAGAAATCTCATGAAAAGTTATCAGTCACAATATTTATTAAGGATAATAAACAGTGTTCATTTTATTTATGGGGGAAAAGAAAGGCAAATCTAGCAATATACTTTTTTTCTTCAGTTCACAATGGACTCATTTTAGTAGAAGACAATTTCTAAAAGTATCTATTTTCAGATTAAATACTCCTATACTTTATAATGCAAAAAGAGTTCTATCTGTTCATTGAAGCATGCATTATTTTCCAACTCTATTATATTTCTGCTATTTTTTATAGTACCTTATTTGTTTCATTCAATGTTTCATTTCCAGGCCTAAAAGAAAAAAGATAATTCTTTTTAATATAAATGGTAAACAGACAAAATTCATATAAAGTGTGTTATCATTGCAATTGTTTAATACGTGCCAATTTGAAAATCATATACTTTTGTACATGGTTAAAACTAATCAGAGCAGATATAAATATAATAGTACTTAATCTCCTAACCATAACATAATATATTCTCATTTTCATCTCTTGAAAGGTTTTCAAAAGAAATAAAATAATATTTCTTAAGCAACATTTGAATTTCTTCACATCAATAAAAAGCTTGAGGATTATTTTCAAAATAAATCTATAAGCCAAAAAGTCTTAACTTGAGATATAATATGACTGATTTTTTTGTGTGACCTATTTTCTCCACTATAGCATAAGCTTCATGTGGTCAGAAACAATTTCTTCTTCACCTTTCTATTTTTCCCAAGAACTGACATGAGGCTCTTCACATTGAATGTGATTAATACTTTTTAAACAAGTCTCCCAGTCAGTATGAAAGGAATGGACATTAGTCTGCCAGGATGAGAAGCCATGATCTTCCCCTCTAGAAAGACTACTTATGTTGATGAGATCAGACAGATCCTCTGAAGTACTGAAGTATCAAGCTTAAATGTGATTAAATAGAATAATACATTTCAGAGATAAATTCTATTTAAGAATGGTTGGTTCTTTTTGGTATTTTTATAATAAAATGATATAGTAATATCAGAGACCTAATCAGAGAATCTCCTACAAATTAGAGGTGGAAAAAGCATTTGCAAGTAAACTCTCATTCTAGGTTAGGAAAATGAGTTCTGTTGCTTCCTCAGAGCTTAATCACCTACTACATGAACAGAAGTTAAATAGTGTACACTGTATACCCAAGCATATCCCCATATTTGTCTCCATCTCTGTTGCTAAGCAGTTCCATAAATATGACCTATTTCAAAAATGAAGACTGTTATGAAAATAGTAATAATAAACAGACTGTTCAGTATGGAATAGAAATATATTTCTTGAATGAATAATTATGGTTCCTATTTCTATAGCACTTTATGATATACAAAGAACTTTCCTTAAAACAATCCTTTAGATAATGCAAATATTATTGTGCCCATTTTACAATGTGTGATATGTCCCCTTAGGTGTCACTGCTAATGTCAATAGAGTATTGTGAAGCAGTGAAAAGGAGAGCCCGATATTGCCTCTTTTTACCCGTGTGACCTTAGGCAAACCACTACTCTTAGTCATTTTCCTTATCTCTAAGAGGAGGAGGCTGGCCAATATGATCCCCAAAGTGCCTTCTGGTTCTAAATCTAGGATGTAATCATAGAGTTGAAACATGAACCCTAATTTTCTGACTCCAACTCTGCTATTCCTTCTCCTATTGCCTAGGAATGGTGGAAACTACATTTCTGTTGACTGATAGCTGTCCTGTGTTCCATCACCACAATGAGGAAAAGGGAGTGCATTATCCCTGGTACTGTCTCATTACACTAGAGAAAAAAGAATTTCAGTTGCCAAAGAGTGGCAAGTAGTGTGGTGTGTATGTACAAGGGAGCCTGAGCCTGCTGTCTTCACTACAATAGCTAGCTACTGTGAATAGTTGGCTACAGTGAAAGTGCTATTATTTATATATGTCTCAACCATCTGAACAAAGAATAAACAGGACATCAAAGCTTCTACAACTACAGAAAGTGCACATTGCTATTATTTTTTCCATGAGAAAATACAGTAGTGTTTTACCTTCCTTTATGATGATCTTCACTTATACTGCTGTCATCATGAACTTGGAGTAGGATACTAGTTAAGGAATTCACCTTTTCACATGATGAAGTAATACCAGGATCCTCTGAAATCCACTTATCACTTGGAGGCTTTTTGACATATTTCAGATTCATGGCAGAATCATTGCTGGGGAAAAAAAAATTTCATTGTTCCTTATTGAAAACTGACAAGAAAACAATGGAGTAAATTAAGTGAAAAAACATGGGGGAAGTTAATTTTCTTCCCTTTATAATACATACTACACATTGCTTCCAGACTAACCTTCCTTAAATAAGATTTTATTCCTGTCATTCTCCAGGTCATAAACCTTTAATGGCTCCCTCCTTTTGCAATGCATCAAATCTGAACTGCCTACCTATAAAGTCCCTTCATATTGAGGCCTTACTTATTAATCCAACATTCTCATATCTAAAACAATCTACACTTTCTCCTTTACGTGCCTCTTCAGACAACAGTACAAAATGTGAGTGTAAAATATCTGTGAATTTTGATAGAAGGCAGGCTTTCTGTGTGTCTTTGAAGACATGATGTGTGAGACCAGGCACTGAGGTAGGGAAAGACACGTCTTCAGTGTCTCTCACATAAATTATGCTCTTATAAATATTGCCATGAATTTACATAATTTTGCTCTTAACATTAATTCACTATCCTACAATGTGCTTATTTGCTGCTATTGTTAAATTATTTGACATCAAAGGAATGAAAGTGAATTTGGACTTGGTTTTCTAAGTTCCCTATTTTCTAAATGTCAGTCTAGAACACTCCCAGATTCAGACTCTGAATTGACTTGGATCATCAGTCTTCACCAGAAATGTGAATCCTCTTGACTATTCCTGTCAGGTTGTCATTTATCCTCCTTTGGTCTTATGATATCTTGGGTGGGGCAGCAGGTGGCAGTAACTGGCTTTTTGTCTTCCTCATCCTGTCTAGAACCCAAATGACCACTAAGAGAGCCTTAGGGAGCAAGTGCTACCTGGCCCTTCTCCTTTTTAATTCTCCCAACCTGGGAGAACACTGAACTCTTCTGTCCTCAGTTCAACCCTTTTAAAGAGAAGCAGGAAAACCCCTTCCAATTTTATACTCTGCTTTCCCATGGTTCTTTTTTGTTTTGCTTGCCCTCAGGTGTGAGATTTTTGAGAATCTAAGGTGTCTGACTTTTTTTATTTTATTTGTATCCTTAGTGTCTTTTTTATTTGTATCCTTAGTGTGTAGCACAGTGCTTGGCACCTGTTAAGCACTTAAATTCATTCATTATTAAATACTTCTATGATGGGGAACTTTCTACTTACTAAGACAACTCATCTAATTTTTTGGGTAGCTATAAGCACCTTTTAATATCTCATTAGGACTTATTATTTATAAATTTTCACATTATCTTGCTTTCCTCCTTGCAATCTTATATTGTTTATTATTGTGGATCTGAACAAACACTGCCTTCCTCCTTCAATGGGTACTGATGTAAGAGTTCCAGAATGGAACAGATTAAATGCAAAAGAGAAGTTAAATATTTTGATGGGCTTACCCCTCTAAAAGGTGATGCACAGGTGCTGAACTTTCCTTGGAATTAGAAATGCTCATTTTTGGAATTTCATCCCCAAGAATTTTATTCTCCTCATCTTTGCCATCCTGACTGTCCTTCACATTAGATACCAGCTGATTGTCCTTGTCAACCATCTTATTTCTAGTTAATTTTTCATCACTTCTTTCCTCCGATGTTTCCATTTCACTGTGTAGATGCTTTTTTTTTTCCTTTTCAACCTAAAAGGAAAGCTTAGTACTTATTATAATTATCATTTTATTGAAAAAATATTTATGTGCTCACTTAGGGACAAATATTAGACCTGTGATTTAACTAATACTCACAGCTCCTAGAAAAATACCAGCACTACCAGTGCTGGTCACAGCACCTTTCTGGCTACTTCTAGTTGTAGAGTTGCCTAGAACACTGAAATGTTCAATGACTTGCTTATTAAATGAGAAGCAGGACTTGAAACTAAGCCTTTCTGTATCCTTTACACCTTTTGCTGCCTCTCATGTTCTTATTTTTCACATATTGAAATACATATCTAACTGTCCATATTATTCTCAATTATTTATTTTTATTTTGGAAACAAACGTTTTTAATAATGTTTTTATGTTTTGTTCAAAAGAAAAATTTACTCACAACTTTCAAAATAGTGGCTTGATTTCTACACCTCATTCTTTTTCATGCTGTTCTGCCATTTCCCCCCTTTAATTAGCAGACAGAGGCAAAGTCATAAAATGGCACATTCAGATTCATTTTCTGCCTTTTCTCCCTTGACCCCAAATGGAACAGATTAAACCAAGCTGAGGATTGAAATAATTACATTTCTCTGTTTTCTACCACCTGCTGGGTGTTTCCCATCCCATGTCTCACTTCTCATTCCTTATTTCATAGTTCAGGGAGTAGTAAAGTCTGAACATAGTCACTGAAACATGGGATCAACACTAATAACACAGGAAATTAAACAGAATGAGATTTAGGCATTGCTCCTGCTACACTGGAAAATCACTGCTGTTCACTGTGCACATTCACACAAACAACCTTTTTAGAGGCAGAAGAAATATTAATCTAAGGTTATCATTTTATAGATGATGATCTTGAAGCATAGATATATTAAGTTAACTGGTCAAACTCATACATACTTTTTTATAAACCAGTAGCAGAATCTGGTACATTGGGTGAGGGTCTCCACATATGATTCAGAACATACACTAAGAATGAAAATGCATTATTAAATACTTTAAAAATATTAGGGAGGGTAGCACTGGGCGTGCTCTGAGAAGCTTCAGGCTTAAGTATCAACTTGGCAATTTCCTAGTCATAAAACCTAGAGCAATTGAGCTACAGTTTCCTTGTCTGTAAACATGAGTCACACTTACTTTCTAGGAGAGTTATGACAATTAAGTGAGATTGTATCTACAATGTATTTTTGTAATTTGGGTTATGAAAAATATTTCAATGATGTAGAGAGCTCCAAATGAAGAAACTCCCTCCATAAATGCAGATTATCCCCTGGTAATCAAGAGCTGCCTGGTTGGGTAAATTGACTTGCCCACGGTAACAGCTAAGTATGTGTCAGAAGCAGGACTTGAACCCAGGTCTAACTGAATGAGTTTGGCTCTCTGTTCTCTATACTCTGTTTTATCTTAAGTTTGTACTGTAAAAATATAATGGCTATGAAGCCATGTGAATGTACAAATAAACCAAGAAACGTTGGCCATGTGATTCAACTTCTTTGAGCCTAAACTTTTCTCATTCATAAGATAATGGTTTTGACTGGAAGACTCCCAATGCCCCTTCTAAAATCTAAAATTCACTAATTAAATGAATTGTGTTAATCTGATAATATCTAAAGCCAGTCAATAGTTTGAAAAATATTAATTCATTTAGCAAAAATAAGTTTTGTTTCATTTTGAAATGAAAACAAATTGAATAAAATTAATTATTTTAGTAAAGTCAATAAAGGTGAATATAGAGGATCACAATGAAAGTATTAGTCTAATCAGGTGGATTTCTTAGAACTTTCTTAATGTTGGTGTGTATTTTCAGTATGTTAAGGCATAACATCTTACACCTGGCTAATAAAAATACCCATAGAAGCAAAATTCTTTTGATTCTTTTAAATATTATAAGGACTTGCAAAAAAGAGAACCTGAAGTCATTCCATTACTCTTAGGCCTATGCCCCAATTATCTTTTGGCTTATCCTTATTCTTTTGGCAACATATAGTCTAATAATCTAATATGCATGTCTGCTTTTGATAGTTTCTTATTTATATATGTTAAATATTTTGGAATCTGATAGAGTAACTTACATAATCAAAATAAGGATGATTAAAAAAGGCTTTCTATGAATTTTCTTTAATTCAATTTTAAATATATCTTTTATAAATAGCAAATATTTGAACATAGTGTTTTCATAGTGTTAAAAGTCAATTATATAAAATTACTAAAGAAAAAAGAAAAAGAAATAGAATTAGAGTGGCAAGAGGTGAATCTACCTCTTTTTGTAGTTGTATTTTTTCTTTCTCCAAAGCCAGGAACTCTACTTTCAACATTCCTAACTCATTTTTAAATCTTTGCATATCTTGCTTTAATTCTTTATCCAGGTCCATTTTTGGTATTTTGTCACTAGATAGAAGGGATTGTCTCCAGTGTCTTAGCTCGTTTGTAGAGTTATCACTATCGACTAGATTCTGGAATAAGTTTTCTGTTAGTTTGGTTTTCTCATTAAATTTTGTTGTAGTGGTAAGTTTATCTTGGATGATTGGTTTCATATCATGAGATCCAGTAAGCTGGTCACCAAAATGGCTTCCTAGACCACTTGGATCTAGCAAATGTTCTGAATTTGATCTCAAATTTATGATATTTCTGTCCAAACTTCCTTCCATTTGCATACCAAATGCTCCATCTTCCTTAATTTCATTCATAACTATTCTTGAGCTGGCTATTTTTATATTTTCTACATCATAAGTAATATCCTCTTCATTTACATTGCAAGTATATATAGTTTCTGAATTATTTTCATTCTGACAGAGTTGGTTGCTACTTTTTGAGCATATATTAAAAGGTGACTGATGAACTTGTTCTTCGAAAGTGAGATTTAAATGCTGAAAAATGCCATTTTCTGGATTGTCTTCCCTTTCTTCAGGAAACGATTGAACTCCTACATCAAGAGAGCCTCCAGATTCCTCATTTCCCATATTATCACATGAGTTATTTGTCAAATTTGAGGATACTTTCTGTAATGGTTTTGATTTGTCTTCTAAACCATTTTGTAGTTCCTCTGTAGGCTGATGGGCAGTTTTGTTCTTTGTAGAAATTTCACCAAATACCTGTTTTAACTCAGTTGTAATGATTTTAAAATTCTTTTTGACTTCCATTTTCTCCTTTTCAACCCACATTTTTTCATATTTTTCTTCCCAATTTGGGTCTGCATCTAAATGCATGTCCTCACTGTTGGATTCTTCAAGGAGTTCTGGTCCTTGAAACAATGTTTTCAGATGTAAAACTGGAAAACTAAGTGGCTTAAATTGTTTCTTAGATGCCGTTTGTTCTGAGGTATTGGCTGTTTCTAAAATAATTTCTTCCTTGGGTAATGAAATATGGACAAAGAAAAATTAAAGAATAAAAATAATTAAAATTAATCTTTTAAGCTTAACTTCTTAGTCACAAATAATTGTGTTTCAAAGAAATATTAAAAATTACTTACTTTCCCTAGATAATGCTATAAACCCTAAATAATACAACAAATAAGATTTCAAAATGAGTTTTATCCAGAGTTTTCTGGATTAGGGTAAATGTAATATTATGTATACTATATTCCTAAAGGAAAAAAAAGAAACAATTTCCCAATTCATGTCATAATTTTTTTGGCCTCTAGTACAATACTTTTCAAAATAGTTTAAAAAGAAATGACATTTCTAAATGGCCAAACCTATAATATAGATATGTTCTGCTTAATGAAAAAGCAAACAAATAAAAGATAAAATTGGGATGAGGTAGAAATACTCCGCTACTTTTAATTAAGAATTTTTCTGCATTTATCTGTTTGCCTATTGCTTACTTTTAAATTTCTTCAAATTGAAGGTCAATTATAAGATAAAAATAGCAACTCTGAATTATGACAGAAAGTCTTTGGAAAACTAAACTGTAACTTAAAACAACTGTATTATCGTGAGATACAACTGTATAGACTATTTGCTTTGGAGTTGGTACATACCACTTTCTATTTTACTAACTGGAAGGTAGGAACTGGCAAAATAAAGGAAGTGTTTTTTGTATATAATTCAGAATAAGGAATAAGAAATGATTACAATATATAACTTGGGTCCATCAGCAGATTAATGTATGTTATGGGGTAGAAAGTGACTATTTCAAAATAGCCAAGTGTAGGAATAGGTTAGGGATAGTCTGGTTTTCTGGGGTTAGTAGGAAGAAGGGAATTTTGAGATAAGCTCTGGGAAAGGACTCTGGGTAAGAAAGGAATTGTGGGTCTACAACTGAAAAATAACTGAACTTCACTTCCTTCTTGGATTTTGACCAAGTGAGAGGGAGATTTTGTCTCTCTGTTTACAAAGGCTATTTCCTTTCTTTTCCTACACAAGCAAGACTTGATTGATCTCAAAACAAGTATGAATCCTGGATCCCAGTCTAAAAAAAAGATTCTCCAAATGTTCAGATATACTGGGATAATACTTCTGTTATTAGTTTGTATAAGATAAAACCAGTATTTTCTACATACAAGTATTTTTTATTAGTGCATGTAATGTTTACATGACAGAATTGCATTCTATCATTTATAAGCTACCAAAATAAACCACTTAAAATTACCTATTATCATTTCCTCAAAATTTGGACATCTTAAAATTCATAATTTAAATAAGATGGCAACATTTGTTTTATTGGTTTTCATTATATTCCAAATTCATAGATCTACCAAATTTGTAAGTTGGATGGAAACTAGTTCATTATTTCTGGACAGAAATTCCATATACAATATTTCTAATAAACCAACAGGCAGTCTCCAGTTTGAACTATCATAAGGCATATATCACCTTCTAGAGCAATTATATTCTTTACTGTTCTATTAATTAATGATAGTTATTTTCTTTTATGAACACAGGTAAAGTGATAGAATTATTTCATGCAACAGTAAGGTCTCAAAAGGTTTCTAGAACATAATTATGTTCTATTATGTCATAGCCATTCCTTGAGCTGAAACCCATGAAAGCTAAGAGTATATTCAGTTAATTGACTTATTGATGACTGTGATGCTATTTGGGGAATATGGAGATTAAAGTTCTAAAAACAATAAATGAGGATAAATTATATAGTAACAAAATTTTGAATTTTATGAAATAACACTGAAAAAGTAATTTTAATAGTTGTTTGTAGGGCAATAAAAGTGATCAAAGCTGTGTGTGCCAGGAGGGCTCAAGTTAAGAATTGGAATTTGGGACTAGAAAGATTCTATGGGAGGGGAAGAATACAACCTGATTTGTCTTTCATCCCACTCCTTTCCTCCTGCCTGTGTAAGGTATGCCAGATAAGTGAAATGTGATAGAAAGACTCTGAAGATGAGATTCTAATTTGTATAGAACATCTCAAATATGGGTTTTAAAACTCCTCAAATACTGGAAGAATAAACTGAGATGTTACCTCTAGAAATATAAAAAATGAAAGATTTAAATTATATGAATATGCTGCTCTCCCTGACAATATCCTATGTGATGCCTGGAGGGGGGGTGGAGCTGGGACATTTGTGGATGGAATTTATGATGTAGATAAGAAAAGTAGGTTAAACATATAGAAGATTTGTGATTTCATTTGCATAACATCTCCTTTTTATATATAGAAATTCTTGTTTTGTTTGGCTTTGTAAACCATTTGGAATAATGAGAAGAAAAGAAAATTCTGTTAGGAAGACATTGCCAGGAGGCTCTAGAACATGGGGATTCCTGACACTGCTATCAGTTATTTCACGTTCTATGATTATGGTGTGTATTTCAAAGCCTATTTGTACATTGGACTAAAAAATCTGTCTTAGATGTTTGAGTAACTATATTTTATCAAGGAGTTGTCACACAACTAGAGAAGGATAAATGTTGTTGATTCCTGGTAAATTCTAGCCTGAATTATCAAAGTATTAATTTGTATATACTTCCAAAAATGGTTCTAAGGGGAGATAATTAAGAATTTATATGAATTCATTAAAAACAAGTTATGCTAGACATCTCGTAAATACCCTTTTTTGAATTAATGGACAAGAGAATGTAAGATTACATTCAAGGAATGTCATAGGCACAGTGTGTATAAATCTCAACAAATATATGAAAAAATTTCTCACAAAATTTTTGTGTACTAACTGGAAAAATGTGTACTGTATTAAAGGGAAGTTAGGTAGGTTTAGAACATCTTTGTTGGGAAGAATTAAGGAACACATCCAATCTAGAGGACATTTGGTAACTTTATTCTTAAATAAAATAAAAATAAAAGTTTATCATCAAATTTGTAGATGGCATTGAACTGGGGGAGACTGTTGATAAACTGTCACAGAACTGAGATTCCAAAAGATCTTTATGAGTTAGAACAATGTGCTGGTGCTAATACTTAATGAAAAAAAAAAAAGTAAAATCCTGGATTTAGATAAAAACAACAACAACAAAAAAACAACTGTATATGTATACAATGGGGGAGAGTTTTTTTCATAGAAGTTCATGAGAGAAGGACCTAGAAGTGTTTGTTAGTGGGCCATAAGCAGTATGATATGGTTATCAAAAGGACTAGCTAGTGTCAGGTTTGTCTGAAGTAAAAGTAGTACAGCAGGGGGCAGCTGGGTAGCTCAGTGGATTGAGAGCCAGGCCTAGAGACAGGAGGTCCTAGGTTCAAATCCAGCCTCAGACACTTCCCAGCTGTGTGACCCTAGGCAAGTCACTTGACCCCCATTGCCTACCCTTACCAATCTTCTACCTATAAAAAAGTCAATACACAGAAGTTAAGGGTTTAAAATTTAAAAAAAAAAAAAAAAAGTAGTACAGCATCCTTAGTGAGAAATAACACTAGTCTACAAAATTTAAAATTATTATACTTAAATAGGACACTGGAAAACTACAGTGCCTTTAGAAGAACTAAAAGAGGCCTTAGAAATCATCTATGATTCATATCAGTCATATCTTAGGAAGGTATGCTAAGCAACTAGGAGTGTCTAGTTTTTAGGAAAGGAGATTAACGGGATGCTGAAATAATCATCAAATATTTAGAAGGTGATAATATAGAAAAAGGGCATGATTTGTTCAGCTTGATTCTTTTAAGTCAGAATTGAGAGCCCTGGGCACACATGATAGGAAGGTAAATTATAGATCCACCTAAGCAAAACATCTCCAAGAATTAGAGCTTTTTAATTATATACTTGGCTGCTACATTTAGGGTGCAAGTTTTCAGTCATAGAAGGTCTTCAACTACTTTGTAGGGATATGGCAGTCAGGGTTACTTATTTGGGTTAAATGTAGACTATATAATCTTTGATCTTCAATGCAAATATTTTAGGTGATTTTTAATGCTAAATATTAAGATTTTAATACATTGGCAGAACTCAGTAAACTTGTATAAAGTGAGAGACATTAACAGATATTGACATTCCAGATTATTATTTTGCCACTGGTGACATTAATAATTTTAGCCTACACAGGCTAAAAAAAGAGATCCAAGTTTAAAAGAAATCTAAAAAATAAAAGAATCTAAATTCTGAAAAGCTTCCAATAAAAATAGCTAAAAGGCACTTTTACTGAAATGAAAAATCAGAAATTTCAATATTATTTTTACATACCTCTTCCTGGTCACTTTTATCAAAATTTTCTTGGCTTTCCTCTGATGATCCTTTAAATTCCAATTCTTGTGTTAAATCTATATTAATATTTAAGTAAAAATTTATTTTATTTAGAATTACTTTGCTTATTTGAATGAAATCCCCCCACTAAAATTAATGACAATTATTACAGTTATAATTTATCTATTGCAATCATTTAAAATAAGATATAAAATAATTTAATTTTACTAATTATACATTTAAGCTGATTATTCTACAATCTCAATCTACTGATATATTTTAAGTTTCTTGTGAAATATTCCTTACCTACCAAACAAAAGGAAACTTTTAAGAGAGATTTATGCATTTAATCAAGCTGAAACTATTATGTTTGAAAATTAAAGGGGGCAGTGAAGTGGACAAAGAGCCAGGCTTGGACAAACGGAAGTCTTGGGTTGAAATATGGCATCAGATATTTCCTAGCTATGTATCCCTGGGCTGACGTCACTTAACCTATCCTCCCTCCCCCCCCCCCCCGGCCCTTCTGCCCCAGAACCAATAGGATTGATTGCAAGATGGCAGGAAGGGTTTTTTAAACAAAACAAAGAAATCATACAAAAAAAATGAAAGTAAACTGAATTTGATAGTATGATAATAGCATTCCATTTAAACCAATTATGTCATGGAAGCAATTACTAGGAAACAACAAATAACTAGATACTCTGTATTGGTTCCAAGGCAGAAGGGTGGTAAGGGCTAGGCAATGGGAGTTAAGTGACTTGCCCAGGGTCACACAGCTGGGATGTGTCTGAGGCCAGATTTGAACTTAGGACCTTCCATCTCTAGGCCTGGCTCTCAATCCACTGAGCTACCCAGCTGCCCTCTCCTCTTAAGGAAAGTTAAATTAATTATATTTATCTTAGGGGAAGAGAGCTAAAATATAATCTAAAATGAAAAATAATTCACATGTGGATTTTATATGTGAATGTAAAAGTCCAACGATTTTAAAATTTGAAAACAAAAAAATAATGAAATAAGAAATCACAATTATACAGAAGATTAATTCAGAACACAAGCCCAAACTGTCCCCTCTTTCAATGTTTGTGGATCATGTTGCACTGATTAGAGGAGAAAATCCAAACACTTGTTAAAAAGTTACCTGCCAGTTTTTAGGTCACATAAGAGGAGTAAAAACATTGTTATCCAATGACTTTATCATTTATCTTTATCATCTATAATAATATTGATATGTAATAAATTGAGCAAATAATCTACCTATAGAAAATTCAGAATACTAACTATGTGCTTTTTATTACCTTTTTTACTTTCCTCTTTTTCTAGAAGTAGCTGTGGTTCACACTGCTTCTGTGAGACTGTTTTGTCTACTAGAATCACAACACTAAATTTAGGCTCAGGCCCAGTTTCTTGTACAGCTGCAGCTGTTTCATCTTCTTTTAAAGGAAGCTTTCCAAACTCTGTGGATCCTGACTGATTTTTTGTCAATGGCATTGATTTGCAAAGATAATTCCCATCAAAATTCAAATCCTTGGAATTTCTATAAATCACATTTTTCTGAGAAGTACTAGGAGAATCCCAATTGGAAACATCTGAAAAGGTAATGCTAGTACATCAGTTTATCTACCAGGCACATTATTTCTTTAATTTTTTTCACAGGATTGTCATTCAAATTACCACCTAGTTTTAAGGCTTTATTTTGTTTACTTATATAGCCTGTAATTTTTATCTCTTAGGTGAAATGAAGAAAATAACTGTTTTCTTTCATTTATTCAGACTATCTTTTTTTTAAGTTTATGAGCACTACTGATCTCTTTACATCTCCTTCCTGTGTAGTCCCTTGTATTCTCCTCAAGCTATTGTCCAATCTCTCCCCCTTTCTTTTCACTGTCTAATTATGAGTGTTGTTGTTATTCATTTCTCAGAAATTTTGATCTGGCTTTGCACCTAACACTCTACTGAAATTGCTTACTCTATATTTCTGATACTAAAACTGCTAAAATTGACAGTCTTTTCTGGGTCTTTATTTTTCTTGACCGTACAGGGCCTCAGACACTTTTGACCACTGGTGCTTCATGGTTAATCTCTTTTGACAGTCTTCAATGGTAATCTCATCCACCATCATGACTTCAATGGGAAATAGTCACAACAGGTCATACCAGATTCTTTACATTTTGAGAGAAGGCTGATCAGAGGAGGGGATTACTCTTATTATAGTTTGCCTAGATTTCACCAAAGCACTTAATTCCCCCATGTCATCTTTGTGAGCAAAATGACAAACAAGTACAAACACAAGAAAGAGAAAGTATAGCTAGATACTATTTTGTCAGATTTTGTTGACAATGTGCTCAATATTAGGCAATACAGCAGCCAGAAGAGCTAGGGCAATTTTAGATTTTTAAAAAAGAGATACAATGTCCAAAGGAAGGGAAATGTGCATTTAGCTGGCCTCTGCCTTGGAAAGACCACACCTTAGTTTGGGAGCCCACATCTTAGACTGGCTCAGGACTCCTCAAGTTGTATGTCCTCCTGGGTCTTTAAACTCAACATGAACAAACTCAAATTCATTATTTTTCTTCCTCTCCTTCTCTACCTCTGACCTCCTTAATCCTTTTATATTCTTTATTTTTGTTAAAAGTGAGCCCATCTTCTTAGGCACCTCGGTCCACATCTTTGACGCCTCTCTCATTCAAATATATGTGTGTATATAAATATTAAATATACATGTATGCATTTATATATATACACAAAAGTTGCTAAGTCCTGTTGATTCTATCTTCACATCCATCATCTTCTTCCTCCTCTTCATTCACAAAGGTACACTCCCACTTCATGTTCTTATCACCTTTGACTAGACTTTTCAAATAAATGACTAAGTGATCTTCTTATCACTGATTCCTACCTCCTCTGGTCAGTCCTCCATTCTCTTGTTCTAAAGCCTTCTGTGGCTCCCTACTGCCTCAGTTCAGGAGACATTAAGGCTATGAAATACTCCCTCTATAACCATTACCCTTTTTCATGTTGTCTCCTCCCAAAATTTTCCTATATTTTATCTTTTACCTCTTACTTGCCTCCTTTACTACAGACTTTGGGGCATACTTATCTGTAAATTCCACGAAGCAAAGGATTTTTTGGTTTTATATTTGGATCCTAGTGAACAGAGAGTAAACAGCAGGTACATGATATTTAGCAGTTGCTTAATGTATGTTAACTTGAATTGGGTGAGTATATACTCCTTCATGTAATATAGAAAAAAAAACAAACAAGGAAGCATAAAATGAAACTATAAATAAAGTGTTTGAAACATAAAAGTAAAAGCCTGAAGACTTCTTTTAGGTGTGATTTTTAAAATTTACTTATTCTCAGACTTGTTAAAAAGGAATAAAAAGGAAAATACCATCAAGGTCATCTGCATCATCTAAACCAAATTCTTCTAGTAAATCTGAAATACAGGGAGGGGAGAAAGGGAAGGAAAAAATGAAAGATAAATATTGAAAATTATTTAAAATATACTTTTCTTACTAAACTATGGAATTATAAAACTTGCCTGATTTTTGTTTTTCCATAACTCCTTTTTCTGTTTCTTGGTTTGTGAAAGAATCTTTCATTATAAGAGTAGGTTGAGTAGGCTATGAAATAAGATAATTAAAGAACTATATAATTATCCTTAAATTTTTCAATAAATATTGGACAATAAATTAAGGTATCAATGTTATTACCTGCAAATTAGGATATTTCTCAGGATAATCTAAAAATAGAATAAATTTTTTTTATTATCAACTGTATATAAATAGTGTAACTCAATGACAACTTCATGCAAAATGAATAGGCTTGTTGCATCCTGTTATAGGATTTAATGAATGAATGTTTTGATTTAATGTAATTCTGATTATGACATTTGTGTGATCATTAAAATCAATGATTAGTACTCAAAATGCAACAAGTATATAGAGTTGGAACAACAAACAATTTACATTTCAAATAGATCAGATTTCAAGGGATTCAAATACATATGTGCACATATGCTAATATAAAAAGCATGCTGATCAATGACACACATAAAAGTTATCCTTTATAAGAGATAGATACTCAAGTCTCAGAAGAGATTAATTACAAAGCTAATGTTCTAATATGGCAGCATGTTTTCCAAGCGAGGAGAATGATTAATGCATTTATATACAAATGCTCATAGTGTGGATGATTCCTTAGTTACATATTATGCAATATATAAGCAGCAAAGGAAAAATAAAGTTAAAAACAATCTATAACCATTTTCTTACCGCAGAACTAAAGTGCTAGAAACAAATGTCATGAATGGATCCACTAAAACGTATACTTGTAAAAAAATAGTTAATAATATATTTTCACTTCCTTCCATACCCACATTGCCTTCTGGCTTGCCTATCCTCCTTATATCTGTTAATTTATCCATCTTAAAAGTTTCTTGATCCATTCATGAAAGAAGGTATATATAAACCACCTGTATAGTTTATAAAAATTATATTATAAAAACTATATAAATCTAAGAAATGATGTACAAAAACTTCCAATTCTGAAAGTTATTTTTAAAAAGCACAACTTTTTATCATCTCAGAATTACTAATGCGATATTATTATAGACAAAAACATTTTCAAGATATTTTGCTCAACATTCATGTAAAACAAACTATTTCATAAATACTTACAATAAATCACATTTTCTTCAAAAGAACAGCCCCGTGCCTATATGTTTTAAGTTTGCCCTTCTATCTTTAGAAGAGATATATAAAATTCAAAGTTTTGAAAAACAATTTATTTTATAGTATTGGATTAATTAGGTTTAATATATATAAGTACACAAAAATATTAAAAAATTAAAAGAACTTTTAAAAGAGGTACTTCCAAAATAGCACAAATATATTTCTTTACCTCTTATTTATTCCATTTGTATCAGTAATGTAAGTATTAAAACTTACTCCTGGGTAAATCTTTACACTCAGTCAAGTAGGCTAAAAAGAAACAATTAATTATGCACCTTTTGGATAGAGAAAGAATAGGAAATCGCTTAAAATTTCTCTGCCTTTGGCTCTCTTCTTAATTCATGTTGGCAGCATTTCTGATTGGAGAAGAAAACACTCCAATTGACTACAGACAGCTGGAACATGTGTGACTAATTTCTAGGACACATGGATAGCCTATACTGCCAGAGATGAACAACATTTGTCCTTGTAAATGTACTCTGTGTGGGCATCATTAAAAGTCAAGATTTAAGGTAAATTTTTTTGCCCCAGAAATTAATGAAGAAGACCATGTATAATTCAGACAAGGTGGGGAGGGGCCATTGGCTGCAATCTGTATGAATTTCATAAACATCTAGCATGACGTACTCATGGGTCCTTGGGGCAAGTGAATATTTTTATCTTTCCATTGGGTTCTTCTACTCTCCTTCCAATACCTCTCCTTCATAACTTTTCCTCTGGTATGTTCCTTTTATTAAATCTCCTCTTTTTCTGATTTTCCCTAAACAAACTTTCAGTGATACTACTTAGTCCTGTTAGTGGCACTAAGACTTTATGCACGTTCTTATCTTATACATAATCGATTTTAAGTTCTTCTCCAAACCCTGTAATAGCTCCTAGATGCCACTTAAATATTTTTCTTACCAAATTTAACTAACTATATAATGAAATCTTACCTTCAAGTGATCCCCTTGAAATATTTTCTTTCATTGCTTGATTCGTGGCTGCAGATACATGTCTTATAGATTCTTTGGGGAGACTTTCAGAGGCACACTTAACCAATGAAAAGATCAAGATAGTTAGCAAGTTCACTGTAGAGAACAGAAATAAATGTTTTCTGCTAGTAAATTATGAAGTTTCCTCTCAGAAAGAAATGAAAGTTCCATAGAAAATAAATGGTTTTATAAAACATCTTCTTCAAAAGGACAACTTCCTGTCTAACTTTTCCATTTTATGCTTCTATCTTGAGATGAGGTAACATTAGCAAACTCAGTTATATGGGCTAAAGTATGCCATTTTATTAAAAAAAGACTTACTTGTAAGTAATGACAAAAATTCTAAGTCAGGAAATGTACTATAAAATATTATTATTAACCATCATTGTGATTATTATCATCCTCTCTTCAATTTACATTTAAAATACAATTTTTCTATATGCAAACAACATAGGAGAAGAAAGCAATATTCAGGGCCAAAGGTACAGTACATAATATCTCCTTAAAAACATTCCATGTATTACTGATTTTGATTGAGGGAAGTAAGACTTGCAAAGTACACATGGATCTAGGTTTTATCATATATGTGTCTGTGTAAAACAGAGAGGACTTAGCCTTTCCAGACATATTTCCTCAAATATCCAAAAGCACATCACCCTTATCTATTGTACTGTATAACTCAATGCTGACAGTTGAGAATTCAGTGCAACTACTACCTTTCTCAAGAGATCTTCCACACTAAGAATATGTATTTTTTATCTTTGTTTCATTTCCTGTACTCATGCTTGATATCTTTAGTAGATATGATGGCCACCAAATTTCTTAAGTATCATGATTATTTATATGATCTCTACTAATAATAAGTTTCCATCGTCCATTTACATACACTTAAAAGCATACGCATGCTTATTGCCCTTTTCTTCACAATTCATTTCTCTGTCTTTGATCATTTAATCCCTTCAATGCTGTCTGGTTCAATTACAAGAAGGATTTTTCTGCCATCTGACCCTCTTTTGCGAGTAGATAGGGAGAACTATATTATCCTGAAAATAATACAACTCTAAATATAGTACAATCCCAAGTATTTTTTAAAATAATTTTTATTTTTTAGAAAAGTTATCATGGTTACATGATTCATGTTCTTAATTTCCCCTTCACCTCCCGACTTCCCCCCCCCTCCATAGTTTTAACATGTGTCATCGATCAAGACTCATTTCTAAATTGTTAATAGTTGCATTGGTGTGGTAGTTTCAGGTCTACATCCCCAATCATGTCTGCCTCAACCCATGTGTTCAAGCAGTTTCTTTTCTTCTGTGTTTCCCCTCCTGTAGTTCTTCCTCTGAATGTGGGTAGCGTTCTTTTCCATAAATCCCTCAAAATTGTCCTGGGTCATTGCATTGTTGCTAGTACAGAAGTCCATTACATTCCATTTTACCATAGTGTATCTGTCTCTGTCTACAATGTTCTTTTGGCTCTGCTCCTTTCACTCTGCATCAATTCCTGGAGGTCTTTCCAGTTTACATGGAATTCCTCCAGTTTATTATTCCTTTCAGCTCAATAGTATTCCATCACCAGCATATACCACAGTTTGTTCAGCCATTCCCCAATAGAAGGGCATACCCTCGTTTTCCAGTTTTTTTGCCACCACAAAAAATGCAGTTATAAATAGTTTCGTACAAGACTGTTTATCTATGATCTCTTTGGGGTACAGACCCAACAATGGTATGGCTGGATTAAAGGACAGACATTCTTTTATAGCCCTTTGAACATAGTTCCAAATTGCCATCCAGAATGGTTGGATCAGTTCACAACTTCAACAGCAATGTATTAATGTCCCAATTTTGCCATGTCCCCTCCAACATTCATTACTCTCCCCTTCTATCATTTTAGCCAATCTGCTAGGTGTGAGGTGATACCTCAGTGTTGTTTGGATTTGCATTTCTCTAATTATTAGAGATTTAGAGCACTTTCTCAGGTGCTTATTGATAGTTTTGATTTCTTTATCTGAAAATTGCCTATTAATGGCCCTTGCCCATTTATCAATTGGGGAATGGCTTGATTTTTTTATACAATTGATTTAACTCCTTGTATATTTGAATAATTAGACCCCTGTCAGAGTTTTTTGGTATAAAGATTTTTTCCCAATTTGTTGTTTCCCTTCTGATTTTGGTTGCATTGTTTTTGTTTATACAAAAGCTTTTTAATTTAGTATAATCAATCATCCCATTCACATTCAGTTATAATTATCAGTTGTATATTCCCCAACATTTTGGCATCCTCTCTTAGTTCTACCCCTTCTTCTTATGCTATTTCCTTTTAAACCAGTGATTTGTTTTAAACCAGTAACCCTTGTCCCCTCCCTTGATTTACTACCCTTTCTATCCCCCCCTTGTTATTCCCCTCTTTTTATTTTTAAGGCCTAATGAATTCCCTCTCCCTTCTCCTCCCTTTTTTGACCTCCCCACTCCTCTGCTCTCCTTGGTTTATCCCTTCTGACTTTCTCAGTAGGGTTAGATAGAGTTCTATATCTCAATGGATACAGCTACTCTTCCCTCTCAGGGTTAATTCCACTGAGAGTAAGGTTTAAATATTACCTCTTAATGCTCTCTTCTTCTCCTTCTTATAACAGTATTCATCCCCTCCCCTTTCCATGCCCTCTTTATGTATAAGAGAATATCCTATTTTTCTTATTCATTCAAGTTTCTCTTGGTGTCCTCTACTATTCACCCCCCTCTTTCCCACCCACCCCCTTATCATCTTAGACCATTTAGGTACTCCAACCTCTCCCTGTGAATAATTCTTCTAATTACTATAATTGTGAATAGAGTTCACTACAGAGAATTAATTACACATAACATTTCTCCAAATAGGAATACAAATAATTAGATCTTATTGAAGCCCTTAAAGAGGCAAATTTAAAAATAAGAGTTTTCTTTCTTTCTCCTCTGTTTCTTATTTACTTTTTTCATGTTTCTCTTGATTTTTGTGGTTGGATATCGAACTTTCCATTTAGTCCTGGACTTTTCTGTGCAAATACTTGGAAATCTTCTATCTTGTTGAATCCCCATACTTTCCCCTGGAAGTATATAGTCAGTTTTGATGGGTAGGTGACCTTTGGTTGTAGACCCAGTTCTCTTGCCTTTCTGAATATCATATTCCAAACCTTGTGGTCTTGTTGTGTGGAGGCTGCCAGATCCTGTGTGATCCTGATTGGTGCTCCTTGATATCTGAATTGTGTCTTTCTGGCTTCTTATAAAATTTTTTTTCTTTTACTTGGAAGTTCTTGAATTTGGCTATTGTATTCCTGGGGGTTGTCTTTTCAGGGTTTAGTGTAGATGGTGATCTATGGATCCTTTCAAAGTCTATATTGCCCTCTTGTAGAACTTCAGGGCAATTTTGCTGAATAATTTCCTTTAGTATGGAGTCCAAATTTCTATTAATTTCTGCTTTTTCAGGAAGGCCAATGATTCTCAAATTATCTCTTCTAGACCTGTTTTCTTGATCTTTCAATTTCTCAGTGAGATATTTCATGTTTCCTTCTATTTTATCAGTCTTTTGACATTGCTTTATTTGTTCTTGTTGTCTTGAGAGATCATTGGCTTCTACTTGCCCAATTCTTGTCTTTAGAGACTGGTTTTCTGCTATAAGCTTTTGATTTTCCTTTTTGATTTGGTCTATCCTGTTTTCCAGCTGTTTGATTTTGGTCTCCAATTTGCTTATTAATTCTTTTGATTTGGGTGCATTTTTTTCTAATTGCCCAATTCTAGCCTTTAGAGACTGGTTTTCGGTTATAATCTTTTGGTTTTCCTTTTGAATCTGATCTGTTTGTTTCTTCAAGGCTTTCAGCTGGTCATTTCTGGTCTTCAATTTGCTTATCAATTAATTTGATTTCTGAGCCTCACTTTCTAATTGCGAAATTCTGCCTTTTAAACTGTTATTTTCTTGCCAGTTGTCTACCATCTTTCTCATAATCTCTGATTTGAACTCTTCAATAGCTTGTGACCAGTTTTCATTTTTTGGGGAAGGTTTGGATATGATTACTTGTTTGTTCTCCTCTGCTGTTTGCTGTTGTCTGGATTTTTTCTGTGTAAAAGTTGTCGAGTGTTAAAGATTTCTTCTTGATCTTTCTCTTCAGGATCTGTATTCAAAGTCCTCAAGTTCTTTAGCTTCTTGGGGTCTTAAGTCTTGCTGCTCTCAGGAACAGGCCCTGGTGGGCCTAGGTAGCTGTCAAGGACTTAATGGATGCCCCAAACTTACTCTTACTTTTTTGCGCTGGCTTTGGCCTTGTAGGTGGTGTGTGTGTGTGGGGAGGGGTTGCTCAGCTCGCATTTTAGTAGAGCTATTTCACCCCCTTTTAGCATGGAAATGCCCCGATTCCACATACCTTCAATGCTGTGCCCTATTGTGGGGTCCCTTCATTCGTCTGGATTTGTTTTTATGTCCCCTTGAGGAGTCCAATATGTGTGGGTTAGGAGAGGTTAAGCAGCTGCTTTTTACTCTGCCGCCATCTTCTAATCCATGCGTTTTGCAAAATCAATCCCAAGTATTTTGAAGGGTAACTCAGAAAGAGGAAAAGTTCTTGGGTTTTGGAAGAAGCCTTTTTTTCAACATAGTCAATATTATTTTCTCTACCCATCATCAAATAAATAATGAATAAATGTTCAGAAATTATAAATGCAAGAGCCTTGGCATAAGAGCTACTAAAACCCACAACACTGATATATTAGATCTATTGCCACCACAACACATGTGTGAAAGACAATTCCCACAAGACAACACATACGTGAAGTTGTAACAAGTTAATCTAAATCTATTTTCAGTGTTCTCAAGACACTTCCATTTCTACAATCATTCTAGTTATTTCATCACCTTCAATTTATTGAATCTATATCTTTTTGCCTGTCACATACCTCTACAAAATCCTAAAGCTATCATCTGAGGCCTTATCTAATATACTATTTTAAAGAGAATAATTCATGTTCCCTATTACACACCCTCTGCCAAACCTCACTCTTTAAAGTCCTTGCTTGCATCTTTACTTCCTTCTGCCTAGGTTCTCTCTTGGTATCTTTTCCTTCCTCCTATCAATCAAAATTTGACCCTATCATTAAACCCTTATTATTACGTTTTTCATGATGTCTTTCTGGACTAACCATAACTTACTCTGCCATTTCCCTTTGTATCTCCGCGCCCCCCCCCCCCCAGCTGTGTTTACAAGTTGTGCAAAATTTTGATCACAGGTGACACTTAGAGTTGCTCGTGTTGTAGGGAGGCAGGTTATATACTCAATCTTTGTCTAAAATCTCTTATATTATTGAAATATGTATTAATTCCTAGGATAGCATATGGTACAATGGCATTTACTCACTCAATAATTAACTAGATTAATGAATGAATGAATGGTATATATTGAAGTTGATAAAGTATTAAGGGGTAGAGTGGAAAGTTCATGGTCAAAGTCAGGGCTAAATGAATCTATTTTTGGATCCGTTACTAACTAGTTATGAGGCCATGGGTAAATAACTAAGTTTCTATGGCAGTCAGCTTCCTCATGTGTTAAATAAGTGGCTAGATTAGATTATTTATAAAGTCCCTTCCAGCTCTAAAATTCTGAAATTCTGATTCTACAAGTCAATGGTGATGATTAGTGAATAAGTAAATCTGAAATGTAATTTTAAAATACTCAATACTGAATTTTCAAAATAACTTTATAGAAAATACCTCTGAATCCCAGGGTGATTCTGAATCTTCCTCATCTTCCAATCCTAATGCTGACATCATATCTATAAAATATAGGTTTTAAAAATCCCATTAATAATTAAAATACATATTATGGGGAAAATAAAAACTCTTCAAATATATATCTAGTTATAATTACTAGCAAAAACAAAATGAATATGACAACAGAAAAAAAAATTCCAAGAAACAAAGATTGAGAGCAAAATTTGGATTTGGGGATTATGGGCAAAGTAGGTCCTTCTAAGAAAGTACTTAAGGGATAAGTGGTAATTTTTTATAAGATTATATTAAAAAATTGTTTTTCTAAAATATACTTACTATTGTGGGTAAAAAAGGAAGAGAAAGAATGTTTATATTTAAAACACTTAATAGGTCAACACACATCAAATTTACAGGTTTACAATGGCAATTAAGAAAAGGAAATACTTGTAAACACATTCTACAGCTCGAGGAGGTAGCATGATATAGTGGATACAGGGCAGCTTTGGAATTAAGAAGACCTGAGTTCAGGTGCCAATTCTGACAGATTGCTTTGTGACTAGGGGCAAGACACTGAACTTCTTAGTGCCCCAGGCAACTCCATAGAAATATAAGCTAGAGAACAGTTGCCAGTCTGGACTGGTAGAAGTTTCCTCACTGGGGACTTCTCACAATGACAGAATCACAGGTCCTATCAAAAAATAATTTACCTCTCCTAACAGCACACTTCTGTGATGTACTGGGAGCTTGAAGTTCACTCAGAATATTTGGAGTTTCATGATGAATTTGTTCTCTAGTTCCATTATCAAATGATGCACCATCTTTCTTTTCTTCCTCTTCTGTGCCTATTAATTTTTCCTATAATTAATGAGAATGAATGTCCTCAAACAATGTCCTCAAAAAACTTTATTGCTATCATACATAGTACAAATCTAACACATTATATTTGCCAGATGGACATAACAGGCAAATCATACAAAGAATTAAATTTTTCAATTACTTATTTTACAAATTTAATGTATAGAAAAACTCTTCTCCGGTACTATATTAATTTATAGTCCTATATATGCTGATGAGTGTTTTAATGCTTACTTCAACAAATTCAGATACTAGGAACTCAGGAAAATTTAAAAAAAATGAATAAACAGTTCCTGTTCTCAGTAATAATCAAGTAGGGAAGACCAGATACCCTCTGATTAGAGGCTAGAGCCCTGAACTCCCAAACCTCTATTTAAGGAGGGATCTCGGCACAATATTCCCATTTCTCATCTGGCTGTACTACTTTGGGACTTTTCTGACTTCTCCACTCTGCCCTAGGAATCTTAATAGAAAACTTAATTGTCTTGCAAAATTCCATTACACTTGGTACTCTACCTCCTCACTATATCCTGGTTTAAGGGAAAAGGCACTAATTTCAAAACCTCCATTTAAAAAGGGTTCTTGGCACAGACAACTCATTTCTCACTTGGCTATACTTAGCTGACTTCTCCAGTGTCCCAGGACATGGTATTTTTCCCCTAGCCCCCAATTCTTGGTTTCCTTTTATGATGTATGTTGTCTTCTTCCACTAGATTGTAAGCCTCTTGGAGGCAGTGACTGTCTTTTTTTCATATTTATATTAACCCTGGCCTTTGGCACACTGTGTGGCACATAGTGTATACTTAATAAATGTCCACCAAGAAATATGTACAAATAAACATGAGAGAAGAATCTGTGAAATGTATTAAAGAATCACAAAGAGCTACAGAAGTTTGGAAGGATCAGTGAAAATTTTATATAGGGGGATTTGTATGATTTTAAGTTTGAATTACAAAAGGCAAAAAAAGAAGGCAAGGAGAATATTCTAAACACAGGAAACAATGAAAAGAAAGGTACTGAGGCAGCTAAGCTCAGAACTCATTTAGTAAATGATAGGTCATCCAGTTTCATGGAAACATAGATACACGAAGAGTAAATAGATTTAACTACAGTTTCATTACACAACTAGTATTCTAACTACTTCAAGTAGATCTATTAATAACATTATTAGCTTTTCAAATTATTTTTTCAAAAGCTAAGAAAAACTAAAATGACTTTTGGATATCTCATATCAATTAAATTATGAAGTTCATGAGCCCTGGGACTAGGTCTTCTTTGTCTCTGAATTCCATATAACACAGTGACTTATCTATATTACATATTTTACAACTGTGCAGAAAATTAAATTAATAAGTTGTTAAAATTTGGGGGTATTATGACTGTTGTTAAAATATAATGGAGAAATTGGAAATGAAATATTGGAATTTGAGATGGCTAACTACCACGCCCAATTCTATGTGAGTTGTACAAATTAATGTAAGTTTTAGAGTCCTTGCAAGAGAAATATATTTGCAAGTATATTTGGAATACAGATGTATTAAAAATAATATAGAAAATCTAGGATTATGATAAGATAATTATTCAACTTCTGATTTAAACTCTTCTGTTTTTCTGTTAATTGTTATCTTAAAGAATCAGTGTTCCATTTGAAGAACAAAAGGAGGTAAGCTTAAAATTGATCACAAATAAAAAAAGAAATTCCATTTCAGAGTTTTGCAGTTCTTGAGGTTAACATTACTAAGATCTGATGAAAATATTCTAGAATAATCTTATGTGAGTGTTTTAAAAATAGGATGAAACAAATAGCACATGTATATTTTAAATGAAAGCAAATATACATACTGTTTGAATCTTTCAAAATTCCTTCCCTCTTTATAAATCTATTTTTACCAAAAATAATTTTTTAGCTTTTGATCAACCAAAAATTCAATTTTCATTAATTTTGTGCATTTAAGGAAATTATATGGTAGCTACTTGTATTGAATAAATGAAAATAAAGTCATTATGACCTAAAACATTTTTTCACATATTCTTCTTACTTTAATATAACTATAAGAAGAGAACAATTAAGTTTTAGAACTTTATGATTAAGGAGGTGAATGGATAAGATAAGCTCTAAGGTTCATTCTAGATCTAAGTCTTCTATGAAAAATTATTTACCTTGAGAAAAGTAGCATATACATTTGCACTTAAGTCTCCACAAATATCAGCTACAACTGACACAGGAAATTCTGTGGGAATGTTGGTTCCTTGCTTTTCTTTACTTATTTTACATTTAGCTTCATTTCTATCATATTTAGTTGTATGAAGGGAGAAATTCTGTTGATTATTCAAACTTTCTTTTTCTTTCATATTTTCAACATCTTCATCTTGACTTTCTTCTTCATCCTCTGTATCTACATATTCTGATTCTTCCTCCCCATCTATATCATCCTGGTCATCTTGATTGAATTCCTCCTCCTCTTCCTCACTTTCTTCTTCCTCTGCCACTTCATCTTCATAGTCTGCTAATTGTCCTTCACCTTGGATACTTCCTATCCCATGTTCTTCCTGATAGTTCACATATGAATTGTCTGGACTTATCAATGCTTTATGATCTTCAATATTTAAAGTTTCATGAGTTTTCTTTTGAAATGATTGCTGAGGACTTGCATTTCTAGAAATCTTGTCATCTTCATGAAGTGGTTATATGAGCATGGAAGGAAAGGATAGAAAGTGAACAAATATAGAAAGAAGAGTAAGAACCATAGCAAATATAATTACCTTATTAATGCCCAGAGGAACAGACATCTTCTGAACAAGTATTGAAAAGCTGTCAGGTGAGGGATGGACAGGATGAAGGGAGGACTGGGCTTGGGATGAAGGCTTAGGAAGGGAATCTGTGACATCCTCTTTTTCACTATCTGATTGATTGTGCCCATGAAAAGCTCTATGTTCTGTTTTGACAGTGCTACCCTTTTCATCTATTATATTAAAAAAAAATAAAGAGTACGTGAAAATATCTATCATTTCAAGGCAATAAATAATAATACAACAGTGAAAATGCTTCAAATAGCTTACCATTTGCACCACTTGCCCGTATTTGCTGAGAAGCATTTATTAGTTTCTTTAAGTTTGGCTTGGGGAGTTTCTGCCCCCCCCAAAAAAAACAAAGCAAAAAACCAATGAGTATGATGAGTAACAGTTTCTATAAAATATGAGCATTTACTATTCCACATTTTTCTAAGGTTTACCAATATAACAGAGTTAATCTAGCCATTATATAGTTTGTACTATTTTGTACTACTTTGTACTAAATTTGTACTATTTTGTATACCAAAAACCTACAAACCAAAAGTATATATTCTTCAATTCTTTTGTCACATCTTTAAAAACAGTTTTAGAAATTAGTAATTCTATATGCCATCTAAATCATTCTTTATAATGAAGAAAGTTAGTCTCTTGGTTATTAGCTTGCCTCTTCTATGCATTTTTGAATTGTAAAAATTAGCTTCAGTTACTTTTTTGGCTAAAACTAAAGGGAAGAAGAGATTGATTTCAACATTAGGATAACTGGGAAAATACTGGTGTCAGGCTCACTTTTGCAAGGTCTTTTTTCTGGTTTCACTCCCCCTACTTAATACCTTCAACAGGAAGCTGTCTCTTGCTAGCAAGAGGACTCTAAACTGAAAAAGACAGGCTTTAAGAGTTTCATTTCATACAAGATCCTGAATGCCTTAGTTGGACCACTGAGAAAAAGCTGAGATCTTCGGTTTAGGTCTCTTAAGGACTAGAATTCCTAAATGTTTACTGAACACCAAGTGCAAACTGTGTTGGATTGTCTCTTTTCTGATTGGAAGGGTTGGGATTCATCACCTTACAAACTATCTGCATCTAAGAAAAGCTATGGAGGTGCAGTAAAATGGTGGATATTTTATTATGCACTGTTATTGCTCTTGAATCAATGCCAAGAATCAAAGTTCTTTAATGTTTGGAGTTTGTTTTTTTGTTTTGTTTTTTTGACAGTCTAGTTAAACCTATGTACCATTCTTAGAGGGATGTTTTTAAGTGCATAAAATCCAATACATAAGCTTACAATGGACACAACTTAAAAATTAGAAAATCATGTCTTTCATGGGATCACTAAAATTTTGTGGTATAAACTCTACTTGACCTCCATTGCTTTTAAGCAACTCAATTGTATATTCATTACTCCGTATAGCTCTTACATATCTTTTCATCTCCTTTCAGACATTCCATGGTTCCTTGTTCCCTCTTGTTTTCATTTTATCTTGCCTCACGTATTATATTAAAAAAGTGAAGCCATCTGCCATGAACTCTCTCTTCTCCCTCTTCATCTACAGTTCCTATCACTCAGACACATTCTGACCATTCCTTCACCTGCATCACATGATAAATTATCCTTACTCCTTACCAAGATTAAGCCATCATACTTGTTTAGGCAATCCCATCTCAACCCATCTGCTCCAAAAGATTTTCCTGTCATACCAATTTTTATCACTTATTTTTAATCTCTCCCATTCTATTAGCTCATTCCCTATTGCCTACAAATATATACATGTCTCCCTCATTCTGAAAAAAACTCACTACATCCTTCCATCCCTGCTCTCATCTCTCTTCTGTTCTTTTTAGTGCCCTAACTCATTGACACCATATCATACTGCCTTCCATACTACAGGAGGCATATACATGAAGTACTAAATAACAGACTTGTTAAAGCAGATTTTTCAAGAACTTTTTAAGGTAATGGACAATGAAATTGGAACCACAATATTCACAAAAGAAGGAAGTATGATTCATAAACCTAAAAGTATTGCCAAATAAAACATAGCATGTTCTCTAAAATAGGAGATGGTTATCTCAAAAAAATGGTGGATAGAGCATCAGGTTTATAGTCAGGAAGATATGAGTTCAAATCACACTCAGATATTTACAAGCTGTGTGACCCTAAAGACAAATCACTTAGCCTCTTGATCTCTCAGATTTCTTATCTTTCAAATGGAGATAACAGTACTGACCTGCCAGGATTGTTGTTCTAATCAAATGAGATAATAATTGTAAAATGCTTAGCAGAGTACCTGACACACAGCAAGTGCTATATAAATGTTATCTATTATTATTATTAATTACATATAGCCTATTACTAATGTTGCTTATTCACTTAGGAAAAAAAGTTTTAAAAAGTCAATTCCACTGATATTTTTATGTATAAGCTTCTAGATTTAGTGGACAATGAAAACAGATGTTCTATACCCAAGGAGCTATAAGACACTGGGAGAAATAACTATAGTATTAAGCATTGTGTGATAAATATAGGAAGTGCAAAACAACATGATGGACATCAGAAGAGGGAGAACTTACTTCCATAAAAGAAGAGAGAAAGAAATGGGATCAAGGAAGACTTCTTGGAAGAAATATGGTTTTATCTATTAGTTTATGACAGTGATTCTCAAAGTGAGTGCCACCGCCCCCTGGTGGGTGCTACAGCGATCCAGAGAAGCGGTAATGACCACAGATGTATTTGGGGGTGGTAAATAACTGTAAGGGGGCGGTGATAGTATATGACAGGGGGCTCTAAGTAATATTTTTTCTGGAAAGGGGACGGTAGGCCAAAAAAGTTTGGGAACTACTGGTTTATGACTTACAGTGTCAACACTAAATAGCTGAAAAAGACATTTCCGGAGTAAAGAATTTATCTGAGTAATCAAGGTGGTTGTAAAGTATAAGGCATGGCCAGAAGAGTGATAAACTTTCTACAGTAGGTAGGATTTCTATAGGCAAGTAGTAAAAAGTAAGGTTTTAGATGAAAACCTCATTCCATTCACAACAGTAAAAACTGACATTAATTTAAATAATTAAAATTAAGAGCTAAAATAAATGTAATATTTTATCAACTATGGATAATAATTTCTTCAATTAAATAGAAGACTTAATGGTGAAAAAAATCAATAGGTTTAATTATAGAAAGAGACCAGTACAACAAAAAATTGTTTCTAAAATTAAAATAGACAACTGGAAAAAATATTTTAAACAAGTATATAAATTGTTGGACAATGAAAGCAAAATATTCTGTCAATCCTCAAAGTTCATGTGTTTAACTTTTGTGACTTTTCACAAGCACTTTCTTGATTTTATTAATAACCTCAATTTCACTTTCACATTGGCCATGTAACACATTCTCAACTATTTACAGTAGAGAGGCTGAAAGTGTGTGGAGGAGATGGTATCCTACTAAGTGCTACTGATCTTGTTCACTCTTCCCTTATAAAAACCTCTGTGCACTCATTTGCATGTTTTCACTGTTTGCTTTTAAAACTAAAGTCTTGTGTTGCACTTATGTCCTCAAATTGTAGTGCAAGTCTCTTAGGGTCCTATGAACAAGGACATTATATAAATATATTTCATTTTCACATAGAACCTCCATGAACGTAGACTAGGATGAAGACAAATTATAAAAATATTTAAAGGCATAAATTCTAAACAGAACCTTTATAAATCATACTGCAATAAAATTATAATCAATACTGGGATCACAAAACTCTATAGCTTAGAAAAAAATATTTATTAAGTACATAGTCTATATCAGACAGTAGTAAGTGCTAGGAATACAAATAAAAACAAGAGGAAAGACAGTCCTTCCCCTCAAGGAACTTAAATTCTAATGAGAAAACAATACACAAAAGAAAGCTAGAAAAAGGGTGAGAAGAAGGTATCTTACCTAGAAAAAAAATTTCAGAAGGATACTTTACCTGAGTACTAAAATCTAATTCTTCTTCATCGGAGGTCGGCCAGGAATCATCAGGCCCAGGTTTATCAGAAAATCTTTTAAGAAGACAAAAAAAAAAATATTTCCAGAAGAGAATCACCAAAAAAGCTTTTGAGTTGTTGTCAGGTGTTTTACCACCAGATGACACAATTCAAAGGATGACTTAATAAAGCAGGGTATGGAAACTACTCCTACCCATGATTCAATGGGTCAGAAAAGAAAATAGTATTGTAGAAGCTATCATTGAGTGTATAGTCCAGAATAATCTTACTTCCTAGCCTTATATTCCTCTAAAGTTAACAAATGAAGACAATGGAATATTATAAATAACAAAATTACAAAAAACTCAATGTGTGTGTACTATGTCAGTATTCTCTGTGCCTTCCTTACTAAAGTGTTCTGCCAAACAATTTCACAGTGAGTCTCCTCTTTCTGGAGGTTACCTTCAACAGATTTCAATTCTAGATATGAGTAGGTAATATATTCCAATTTCAGAAAAGGATATGATTTAAAAGTATAAATACTCCTTGATGCAATATTATCATTGATTAAACTCAGTCAAATATTTCATAACAGAGTAGAAACCAGTTGCAAAATAATTTAGATATATGATGTCTTCTTGATTTAGAATGTCTTCTGCCTATCTGCTAACATTCATTGTGCATCACTGTCTTCAAGATCTTCTTTAAGACTTATCTCCTTATAGAAGACTTCCATGAATCACATAGGTGAAAACTCACTGCAGATTACTAAAAAATGTACCTGGTTACTGTTGTAAGGATATTGAATCCTTCTTGATTATAGATATTGATATGGATATTACCAATACCTGTGCCTTGATTGAATAGGCTGTTGTTTTTGACTGTTGAGAAAGATGGCTTCTCAAAGCAGTCTAAAAGAATTCTAGCTCAGGCAAGTTATATAAAACTCTATTTATTGTAGGGACAAAATTAGGTGAGGGAATGTAAAAGGAAGACAAGGAAAAAAGTCTTATATTTATGTAAGGTCCTTATTCTAATAATTTCTATCTATCAACCAATTTGGTCCATGAGGACCTGCTTCATCCTTAACAGAGTCAAGGTTATCCTCTCTTCCTATTTATCTAAAACCCCAAATCCTTATCTATCCTAATCTAAAATATAAATTTATAATAGAGAGGAAGAATTAAGTTAGGGTTATCTTTCCTGCTGCACAGATTTGATTTCCAGCTGGTCAGAAATTCCACTACCTTGACCACTCAAAACAGGCCAAGCATAGGTACTGTACCCAACAATTTCCTTCTTCTTCTCTGGCCTGATAAGCTGGTTTTTCAGGATGTGAATTCACCAAGATTTTCCAAACTTGCAGAGCTGCTCTTTGGACAACTTTGGTCAGCCAAAAAGGAGATCATTGGTCCAACTGTCTCTCCCATCAATCATCTCTGAGATTCCATTCAAATTTAAAGAAACCCAACTCATTCATCTCTCTAATGTACCTATCAATAAATTTTGCTAATTTTTCTAATGAACTCTTAATTAATTAATGAATATTTCTCTACATTTTCCATATGTACAAAAAGTGAAATGGATCGATCTTTGTCTTTCTTATGAGTAGCACTTCTGTACAATTGCTGTGTCCTGTTTTCAGGGGATTTCACTCTAGAGCAGTGGTTCCCAAACTTTTTTGGCCTTCCACCCCCTTTCCAGAAAAAATATTACTTAGCCCCCTGGAAATTAATTTTTAAAAAATTTTAATAGCAATTAATAGGAAAGATAAATGTACCTATGGCCATCACTGCACCCCTGGATCGCTGCAGCACCCACCAGGGGGCGGTGGTGCCCACTTTGGGAATCACTGCTCTAGAGTTATCATTCTAATCATCTTTTTCACTTTTGATTTCAGTGGTACAGGGAACTTCTAGAAGAAACAATGTAGACTGGCAACTGTTTTGTGTCAGAGTTGCCTAGGAACACTTAAGGATTTAGATTTGCTTAGGGTCATGAAACCAATATGTAAGAAAGAGAGAACTTGAATCCAATGTATCTTTGCAGAGTCAGAAGGTGGGAAAATGTAGTATTTATTAGTATTAGGGAAACCCTCAGCCCACATACTTTACCCTAGTCTAATCAACAACTTACAATAGATATCTGAAGAAAAATAGGGATATAAAAGACTGTACTTGCTTTTCAATAGCACATGGCACATATACAAAGACTGATATCATGTACTAGGGCAAAAAATATTGCAAATAAATATAGGAAAGCAGAAATAAATGCATTTTTTCAAACTATAATGTGATAAAAATCATAATCCATAAGGGATTGTGGAAAGGCAGATTTAAAATTGGAAACTAAATATAATCTAATTCTTCAAAACTGGTGGGTCAAAGAAACAATTACTGATTTCACTGAAGAGAATGATAATGAAGAAACAACTTATCAAAATCTATGGGATGCAACCAAAGCAGTACTCAGGGGAAAATTTATAACCTTGGGTGCATACATCAACAAATCAGAGAGGGTAGAGGCCAATTGGGCATGCAACTTAAAAAAGGAGAAAGAGAACAAATTAAAAATTCCTAGATGAAAACTAAATTGGAAGTCATAAAAATCAAAGGAGAAATTCATAAAATTGAAAGTAAAAGAAATATTGAACTAAAAAATAAGACAAGGAGCTGGTACTCTGAAAAAAACAAATAGATAATGTACTGGTTAATCTAATTCAAAAAAATGAAAGAAAATAAAATTAACAGTATCAAAGATGAAAAGGGAGACCTCATCTCTAAAGAAGAGAAACTTAAGGCAATTATTAAGAACTATTTTGCCCAATTATATGGCAATAAGTATGGGAATCTAGGTGAAATGGGTGAATACTTACAAAAATATAAATTGCCTAGATTAACAAAAGAGCAAATAGAATATTTAAACAATCTCATCTCAGAAAAAAGAAATTGAACAAGCCATCAAGGAATTCCTTCAGAAAAAATCCCCCGGGCCAGATGGATTCATAAGTGAAATCTATCAAACATTTAAAAAAACAATTGATCTCAATACTCTACAAATTATCTGACAAAATAAGCAAAGGAGTTTTACCAAATTACTTTTATGACACAAATATGGTACTGATTCCAAAGTCAGGCAGATAAAAAAAGAAAGAAAAATACAGACTAATCTCCTCAATGAATATAGATGCAAAAATCTTAAAAAGAATACTAGGAAAGACTCTGTCTAGTAAGTTATCAAGAGGATTATTCTATGTTAAAGGTAGGATTTATACCAGGAATGCAAGGATGGTTTAATATTAGGAAAACCATCCAAATAATTGACTATATCAACAACCAAACCAACAGAAATTACATGATTATCTCAAGAGATGCAGAAAAAGACTTTGACAAAATACATCACTCATTCCTATTGAAAACACTAGAAAGTATAGGAATAGAAGGAAGGACCTTTCCGAAAAATAATAAACAGTATATATCTAAAACCATCAGCAAAGATCATCTGCAATGGGGATAAATTAGAAGCCTTCTCAATAAGATTAGGAGTGAAGCAAGGATGACCATTATCACCTCTATTATTTAACATTGTAATAGAAATGCTAGCAGTAGCAATTAAGAGAAGAAAAAGAAATTGAAAGGATTAAAATAGGCAATGAGGAGACTAAACTATCACTCTTCGCAGATGATATGATGGTATACTTAAAGAATCCTAGAGATTCAACTAAAAAGCTAGTGGAAACAATCAGCTTTAGCAAAGTTGCAGGATACAAAATAAACCCACATAAATCATCAGCATTTCTATACACTTCCAATACAACTCAGCAGCAAGAGTCAGAAAGAGTAACACCATTTAAAAAAACCCTAGACAATATAAAATATTTAGGAATCTATTTGCCAAGACAAATGCCATGGAAAAAATATTCTAATTAAGTAAAAAATGTAAAAAAAAAAAAAGAAATTATTGGTTTTAAAAAAAAACACTATCGTTTCTAGGAATATTTCATTCTACCTGATAATCTGGAGAGTAGGAAGAGTTTCCCTCCAGTCTTTTCACTCCCTTCTTTACTAGAACTAATTCGTCACTGGCAGAAACAGACAAAAGTATGAGGTCACTGCAAAATAACCTTATGTGCTCTGTGTGAATATTGAGCTTGTTGGAAGGGAGACCTTTAGTGTTCGGTTATTCCTGTTGGTGGCATTTATAGGTAAAGCTTTACCATGTCAGTTTGCTTCTCTAGGAGCTTGAGAGGAATTATGTACCTCCAATAGGTTGACCACTTCTTCTTCTTAAGATATAATACCAAGTTTACCAAGATACCTCTAATTGGGAAGTAGACTATTCCTGTGCCAAAGTCTCAATGTGAAGAACAGCTTCTTACCACTGTAAGAATTTTAAACGGAAGTCACTTATTTCTATTGCTTCTCTTCCTCATGCTAAGACATTTCCTATACCAATTCCTGTTGTGACTCAGGACTACGTCCCCAGTGACTAAGCTCCATTCCACATTATAACACCTTTACCTGATAATCCCTGAACACTAAGATGAATTCTCACAATTATAAAAAGATTCATATTTGCATTAAAGATGTGCCTTAAAAGGAAGCCATCCCAAGTAATTGACACATAGTGTGGCCATATAGAACATAACTTGCTCATTCTTTGTTCACCCAATGTTTTATTAATAGATAAAATAAGGGGAAGTGTGTAGGCAGTAGGTCTGAGAGTGAAAGTAACCTGGGTTCACGTTTCCCTCATCACATATTGGATTTGTGATCCTAAGGAAGTCTTTGAATCCTTCAGTGTTTCTTAGCAACTCTGACATAGGACAGCTGCCAATCTGCTTAGTAGGGGCCTCTCACTAAGTTTTCACTTTCTGTGGTTTAAGTTATCTCCAACTGTAAAGCTGGAGGTCTTGAGGTCTGCAGCAGTCTGTCCTCAGCTGAAGTTTCTTCTGCTTTCACTGTTAGTTTTTCATTTTTTTTATGGAGGTGGGTAGGTGGGTGGGAAGTTGCAGAGCAGCTCTCCCAGAGAATGGAGTAGGGGGAAAGAGTATATATATATATATATATATATATATATATGGGGTGGGGAGGAGTTCAGGTGTATCCATGGTTTCAGCCATCCACAAAAGGCTTAGAACATATCTCTCAAGGATTTGAACCCTACTCTGTTTAACAAACATGATGCCATGTAAAATAATAGAGTAAAATATGGGTTATGGTGATAATGAGAATTGAATAAATTGAAGATGTCATTTTTTGGAGCTTGAGAATCTGACTTGCCTTAGATGGAGGCACCTAATAGAAGATGGACCATACAGATTAGTTAGTAAAAAGAAATATTAACCTGACACAAAAGACTTACCTGCTTATAGAGTCTTCTGGGGAACTTTCTTCCATTACTGAAGAAAGAAGTAAAATACAATTAAAACATAAATACTGAAAGCATAATTTATGAAGCTTTGCTACAGTTGGTTTTGGGGACATGACAAGGAACCACAATACAAGTGGAATTATTCTGTAGATAAATTTCTTAAATGGCAAGGCTCTGTGGGTACAAAGAGGGCTTCTGAAAGGAAATGTCTATCAGTGATTTGTTTACATCAGCATCTCACTAGTAGGTTCTGTCACACTGATAAATACAATATCTCTAGCAAATATTCTAAACAGAAGGGGCAAACTAACATAAATAACATGATTAATCAGGGATTTTTTTATGTCAGTATATTGAGAAGTACCATCATTGTTCTACATTTCTTACCACACTCCTCACAGAAAGCATGCCAGGAGATACAGTACTGTCATATTCAATATAACCTGGCATGACCGATTGGGGCCTTTCCATAAGTCAGGGCACATCCAGAGGTATTGTTTTGTTTAGTATGACCTATATTTTTAGCTCTTCTCTGCAGGAAAGAGATGCATAAACAATGCACCTTGTATGGATCTCTACAGTACCACAAACCAATATATCTCTGCTTTTCAAGCCTTCCTGGGGAGGGATGCTAAAAACAAATATCAATAACTCATGATGTACAATGTGCATATCTCCTCTGAACTGCTGCCCCAAAATATGGTCTAAAGATAGTCAGATTAGCAATTAAATAAGCACTTCTTTTTCTATCAACCATCACACTAGTCTGGGAATAGAAATTAAGAGATGCCAATTTGGCCATTTCACAGGGTGCATTCCTTCATTATCTGATTTGTCACCATGCTCCAAACTTGACATTCCCCATCCATCCAACAAAATTGCTAGATTTCTTTTGAACTAAATATGTTCAGTGAGATATGAGATTTAATCTATATGGAACCCTTAGTGAAAAAATTATTTCCACTAATATAGACAGGCAACTTTTCTGCAAATTATAATCTCAGAGTTAGTTATCTGAGGGAGTGAAAAAGTAAATAACCTGCTTAAAGGCAATCAGCCAGGATGGATCAGAAGCGGGTCTTACACTCATGACTTCTTACTGTAAAAGCAGCTCTCTATCTAGCCTCTCAGGCTATCAGACTAGATATCATACATGATTCTCATGAAGACTTTGCACCGAAAAACCATCAATGACTTCCTGAATATGAAGTCTGGAATGCTTAGTCTCACACCAAGACTTCACACCACCTTACTGTGACCAGCTTTTCCAGCCTCATCTCATCCTGCTCAGGTCATTTATGTGCTAGTCACAATGGACTACTTGACCACTTTCTATCTCCCAGGTGAACTTTAGAAGGAGCCTTTAGGATAGAACATAAAATATGCATATTTTATGAGTGAAAACTATGACTCTTGCACTGCTTCTCCCCATTACCATGTAACTAAGCTAAAATATTCTTGAACCCTTCCCCAAAGGGTGGGGGAGCAGAAGTCAGCTCGATACCCACAGAACTGTTCTCAGTTCTTTCCCCCCCTCCCCAACCCCCACTCAGAGATGAGTAGGAAAGGTTTCACTGGAGTGGCTGGAAAAAACAGGAAAGCTCTTCTGCCCTCAAAGCTGGAGATGCAGTGCTTGATGGGATGAGGCAGTCTGAAGTTTATGTGACAAAGGGAAATTGACAAGATCAAGTGATACAGAAGAGTTATGCTTTGTGGGCTTGTCCATTGTAGCCTAAAAGAGCCTCCTCCATGGTTTGGTCTCCCCTTCATTTGGTAAGAATTAGAAAGTACCCGACCAATACCATATAATGGTTGTAGCAAAACTTCAGTATGATTAGCAATTTCATCATCACTTTCAAAATATGATAGGTTTATTTAATGATCAGAGTAGGAGTAGGGTGATATTCCTTCCCTTTTAGTGGTACATAAAAATTAGCTTGAACTGGGCACACAGAAAAGGAAAAAAAAACACATCTGATTAAGTTGTCTTTTTTATATGAGTATGATTATAATATTAGCATATATTGTGATTAAATATTATGTTATTATAATCATATCAAAATATATGGGGTGTAATTAACTCAAAGAATAAGCAATACAAAAATTAACATTACAAAGTACTTTTAAAATGATAATTTCAAAAATTCTTATATTTTAGATAAAAGATCCAAATTCTTAAAATTAATTAAAAACAGTATAAATGCTAATAGAGTCTACTACTACATTTTTTCCCTATATCATCTCTGAAATATTCTAGATAAAAGGTTCAAAGCTCGTCAAGTACAAAAATAATGCACTCCTTTCTACTAGCATGTTATAAAAAAAAAAGTCAATATAATGGGATTCCAACCTATTTTGTTTTATGTAATGATTAGGGTAAACAAAAATAGTAAAAGCAATACCCAAAAAAATTGAAGTAAAGTAGCAACTTGTTTAATTATTATTTAACATTTTTACTTAGTTATTTCATTGAATACCTTTCCCTGAAATTCTTGTTCCTGATGTCTGCACTGGAGATTCCTGTATTTCTATATCCATTTAGGCATAGGCATGAAAGGGATAGATGAAACAATGAAATCAGAACAAAATGTGAATGTAAGCAGCTATATTCTATAAAGGAATGCAGGAACTGCCAGTACAGTCTATTTGGCTTACTAATTATGAAAGTACTTAAAGAGAAAATAAAGCTTTTATTAAAACCTTAATGAGACAGTGGCAACTGATTTTCTTTCACTTACTAGGCGCTTTTACTTCATCATTTCAAAAGTTTACATGCCAGTCTATCAACTGGAATACCTTTTCAAAGACATAAATCATTACCCATTTAATTGATCCACTACTGATATGGTAGACCTCTTTATTTACTTCCAATCCTGTTTCATATCCAACTAACACAATACTAAAAACACTACTTATTCATTAAATGCTGTTGTACAAGGAAAGTCATTACTTGCAACTACAGAAAGAGCAAGGTAAAAAGCAAAAAACAATTTATCTGAGCTATACAAGTAATCTGGCCTTTGTTCCCCTCCACAAACACTGTGGATGTGAATATTATTCACTTTAAAGTATTTATCTTTACTAGCAAAAATATAAATTATCTATCTGGTACAGTTCCCCACTACAGGAGTTATGAACTGTTCTTTTAAATCAAATAATCTAAATAATGAATGACTGCAAATATCACATACTAATTACAAATTATCAAAGAAATAAAACAATATATGCATTTCACTCAGACTATATGGAATCAAATTTAATTTCTAGAGAATTTATAACGTATATAAACACCTTTACAAAGCTATCATAAATATAAATGATCATTATAATATAGACATATAGGAAATTCATGTGAGAACAAATCAAACTTTTTTTGATATTTAGTATATTTGGAATATATAAAATCAGTTTAAACAAATACAAATAAATACAGGCCACTTTGGGGCTATGAACTTGGATGACAACTAAGATTTTATATTTAAATGTTCCTTCCATTTCCCAAAAATGACATTACCTTGATTTTGCACTGAATAATCAGAATTGGTTGTCCAGGCTTTTTGTACATTAAAGTACTGCACAGTTCTTTAATTTTGGCAGAAAAAACAGCTCAAATTCCCACAAATATTTTTATAAATTGATGTAGTTTTAAATCCATATATATGTGTATATATATATAATTTTAAGACATTATCTATAACATAATAAGCAATCACTGCTTGTCAAATTAAAGAATGATTTCATAGAATCATATAATTTAGAACTAGGAATCTTGGAAATCATCTAATGGAATTCCTCCAATTTTTGAGATGAATAAACAGAGGCTGAGAGATTAAATTATATTTCTAGAGAATTAAAGGAAGTTTTAACTCCAAAACTAGCCCTTTTTTATCTGCAAATGTGTCTCTTTAAAACAAAAATTTTCAAAAATTACTAGAAGTGCATATCCTTTGCAAACAAAGGCTGAAGTAAACAGTACTGTTAAAAATGAATTTTTCCCTAATAATATAGTTGATTAGATAATTCCTAAAGTCATTTCCAGCTCCAAACTGCTATAACAATAATCTAGTCATGTATCATAAAAGGGAAAATATTACTTTTTGAAAGTGATATCAGGTATCTAGATAGTTCCCCTAAAGGATAAATTTCAAAAGAAATAACTCAGAGCAAAAGTTATTTTGGAAAAGACTTTGATCAACTTAAAACACATATATTTAAATGTGAATTATTACTATTATTAACAGAGGATAAAATACAAACAAATTAGGTATTAAATATCTCAAAATGCCTGTATTTTACTTATTTCATCAAATTCCAAACTATCCTGATGATGTATCTAGGTGCTAAAATAGGTTACTTTTCAGTTTTTTACTGATAGTATATTTTTGAGCAAAAAAATATTAGAATTATAGAGTCAGTGAGAGAAGGAACATCAGAAATTGTCTAGTCCAATCCCATTATTTTAGAAATGAGAAAACTGCAATTGAGGAATATCAAGTGACTTCTCCATGTTCATAAACTGTGCTTGCTTCTCTAAATTTAAAATATTGGATACAATACACTATTTTCCAACTGGCAGGCACATAGCAATTGATATTCAACCTTACCCTAGATAGACTTTGAAAGTAGTGGCCATGTAGGTTTCAGTTCCAGGTTAGAATTATTTGAATTGAAAAATCATTTAAGTAATGACTAAAAGATAGGAACACAGCATCACATGTTTTCTTTGACAAAATCGGGGTTATTTACAATTACTGTATACTAAGGAGTGCAAGAAATAATGGCAAGAAAGGAAGATGTTGGTCCCAGGGAAGTGAAAATGACTACTAGGACCTAGGAGTGGAGCTCTCGCAGTCATTCTTCGTAAGAGCCTGATTCACTTTGACAAGACAATTTATGTGAAAATTTATTTGCAAGGTGTCCACTATTACTATGACTTAAAAAAAAAAAAAGATTCTTCCTTTGTTAAACACAGTTGGATCATCTGTCATGAAAAAATGTTGCATTGTTCTCAGTTCTGTCCCAAAGCAAAGAAAATTTGAGGTTTATGATAATAATTCCAAGTTCAAAAGAAATGAGAGATCACCAGTTTTGAGTCTAATGGTTGGTTAAGCAAAAGTCCTTATTAGTACACTTACCTACCAAATAATGAATTTTACCAATTTTTTGGTGAACAGAAAAGGAGGAAAATTAGTAAATATCTTATGATGGATATATTTCATAGTAACAATTCATTATAATTAAAATTTTTGTTAGTCATTTCCTAGTTCTTTTAAACACATTTAAATATGAACTAGAATTTTGATTTGTATAGAAAATGTTATTGCATACTATATATATTCCATAAATTCAATATCTATATTCTGTTATTCTTAAGTATTTTATGCATAATTCTAACATTAATAAGTCATACTCCTTCAGTTATACTTATATTAAATTCAGTGTCCTAGATTACAATTTTTCTTGATTGATAAACTTTACAGACTCTCCATTTTCAATGAGCTTACTTAATATAATTATTTTCATTAAAATTGGCTTAGGGATTTTTAAAGTGTACTTAAAAATTGTATAAGTACTTTTAAATGATAGCAATATAACACTTGTAGATGAACAACTCTGCTTCTTTGCCTTTATGTGCTGCTTGTATCAATTTCATATATATATATATATATTTTTTTTATAAGTGGAAATAATGAGGAAAACTGAAGTTCAGATGCCATGTAGATAAATAATACTGGAACTTGCTATACAAATTTAAAGTATTTTCTTGGAAATGGGCATTTTTAGGCAGTGTTATATTTAAATTAATATCCAATAACTACAAGTATTGTATTTTATAAGATTTATTAGTAATCACTTAAAGTATAAGAAATAAAAGAACAAAGTACAAAAATAAACCTTTCCTGCCTGGCTCTTCCCCAATCTCCACAAACCACATTCCTGCAAAAAGAGACAGAGGGTAGAGAGCTACACAAAACTTATATATCTTCCCTATGTTAGTACATTAACGTATGTATGCAAATGGGATGCTGGGAAAGAGAATCCTGGGGAGCAAATTCTAATTACACAATCCCTTTCTGTGATTCCATTGGGAAACAAGCAAGTAGATATCTCACAGATTTACAAGTCTAGTTTCTCCAATGAATCAGTACACATAATCACTTATATCTCTAAAGATATTTAAATAGAGGTACATACAATATGGTACTTTCTAAGGGGAAATTACAATAATTTGGGGATAAGTGGTATCAAGATATCAGAGTCTGGGAAATCAAAGCTTTCAGTCTCTGATTCCAGGGCCCTTTCCTCCCCCTCACACTTTCATAAAGATCTTTGGCCAGTTCTCTGGGATCCCCCATGCTGAGGGGGATTTTCACCCTGAGTATAGCATGGATGAGCCCCATTTTGGGCATTTTGGTATGAGTTATCACTTGCTTCATTTGGATTATTATTTCTATAGTTGTCATTATTTATAGTTATTTATAATCAATTGATTCCACTTCTTATAGTTTATCATTATGTGACTCCTTCTTATACAGAAGTGACATACTAATGATTGATTTTTGGATTCCTGCAAAGGGGCAATGGCCAATGCTTGACCTTTTTCTTTTTCAAATTTTTCAGTTAAAATTTCATTTCCTTCCTTAATGTCTTTACATTAACGTCATTGGTGTCCTCATTTTTCTGTTTATGGCCTTTAGATACCTAAACTGCAAATCTCCTCAATTCCTCTAGGTTCATTTTAGGCCAGTTTGGGAAATTAGTCTTAAAATAATCTCTGACCACTTTGCAACAGTTATTTACAAACTGCCTCCTGTCTGACATCTCTCTTTGGAGAGATCTACATTTATGTATCCATCTACCTCCCAGCTCAATAAGCCTATCCATAAACTATGAGGGATTTTCCTCCTCTAATTGCTTAAGACTCTCAAACTGAGTCCATGTACCTGGCCTATTACAACAAATTTTCATTGCTTTTAGTAATGCCTTTCCAGCCTGGAATAGTTTTAAATAATCTTAGTCATTAAAATCCAATCTAGGGTCTTTGTTGGGACTAGTGAATTGCTTTCTTTCCCTGGGATTTATAAAAAGAGAAACAATTTTATTTTTCTCTCCGTCAAAAAAGCTTGTAGCAAATTTTCCACATTTACCTATGAAGGATCATAAGTTCAATAAATGTTTTCTAGCTTTTTAATAATTTCAGTAGGATCATATTCAAAAGTTTTGCTTGAATCTCTCAATATCTTGTGGAGTAAAAGGTGTGTGATGGCTAAGGGAAATGATATCTCCATCCTTATTTAAGGTGGGTACTTCCCTTAAGGGGAAAAGGCCCTTAATTGAATTATTTGCGGTTTTTGTCTCTTGCCTGGATGTTTAATATTGCTAATGAGTAAGCAAGGGGAGGGGTAGTTCAGATTGGCTCTGTTTAATACTGTTCCTGGCTGTGTTCCTTTTCATAGGACATTTTATACTTTATTTCTTTCTCCTCAAAAATAAATAACAGAAACTTAGCTTGTTTAAATTACAAACTCAAATTGAAAAAATCTTGAGTAGCTAAAGCATCTGTTAGCTTTTCTAACTCATTAAAATCCTCTGTGAACAAAAATTGTTTTAGGGAAGGAGTAACTTGTTCCCTAAGAGATTGAACCATTGTTGGTAGCATCATTTCTACTCAGACAAGCTCAATGGCTTTTGATTACAGAGAAAAGAAAACACACTTTCCTGAAGGTAAAAAACTTCAGGAGTTAGCTAAGAGGTTTGGAAGAGTATTCTTCCTTTCCCTCCCTGCCAGGGGCAAAAAAAACACCAGGGAGAATGAAAGCATGTTTGAGTATAGAATACAGGCTCCATCTGATCTTTGAGTCAGGAAACCAGAGGCTAATTTCCAAAAATGTCACTTTCAATCCACTGAGCTACTAGCTTTTCCCCTGTTGGGCTGAGATTTAGGGTATGAAGGGTGGCACAGGAGACCCCAGCGGGCTAACCCCTCAGTTTCCACCCTTTCAGTCAGGAGTGTGGAAAAACAACAACAACAACAACAAAATCAGGGTCAATTTAAAAATTGGCTTGGAAGCTAGAAGGGTTTGGGGTTGGCAGGGTGGAGGGGGCTGCCCTAGGTGTGGTGTGGTGGTTCCCCATGCTGTGCTGCTCTGAGTGCAGGGGGAAGTACAGAGTGCGTGCAGTGGTCTAAAAGCTGCCTCAACTCTAAATTCAAGCAGGTAACACACACTTGAGATCCAAGTGGGGGTGGGAAGAGGTATAGCTGCGCCAGGAGGCAGGGAACCAGTTACTTAGCTTCTCACTTTCCTCCACAGAAACCTCCAGGAATCTGCAGTGCTGGGGGGGGGGGGGGAGGGGGAGAAAAGCAGCTTAACTCTTTTAGTCAAGAGCCCCAGGCTTAGTCCCTCAAGCAAAAGCAAAGCAGAGGGCAGAGATACTACTAGCTGGTTTCTACCTCAGGGAAAACTCTGAAGGGAGCTCTCCAGACTGGGAGGGCAAAAAGGGCCTTGGCAGGAGAGAAACAGGGATTTTTCAAAATAATCTACTCACTTAGAGGAGTAAGGGCCCTAAATTCAATTTAGTGTCACCAAAAACGTTAGTTTTAAATTAATATCCAATAACTCCAAGTATTACATTTTATAAGATTTATTAGTAATCACTTGAGGTAGAAGAAATAAAAGAACAAAGTACCAAACTTAAGTATGACCACAGGAGTAAACCTCTCCTGCCTGGCTCTCCCCCAACCTCCACAAATCCTGTTCCTGAGAAGAGACCAAGAGCTACACAAAACTTATGTATCTTCCCTACATTAGTACGTTAGTGTAAATTTGCAAATGGGATGCTTGGAAAAGAGAGTCATGGGGAGCAAATTCTAATTACACAGCAGTAATAAGAAATACTTAAAATTCAGTACTGTTTTTTCTGCCATTGTGATTTCTCATCTTTTTTAAGGAAAGGTTTATATAGGTCATTTCTTTAGTGTAATGTACAATAGTTAAAAGTGTATGATAACTCTTTTCTTTTAGTTCTTTTAGCATGAAAAAGTCATCTAAGCTTTCTGCTTCTCAGTTTCATCACTATTCAAATAGGAGCAACCAGAATACTTGCAAAACCTTTCTCATAAATAATGGGTAAATTCTTTGGAAAAAAATCATATCAATGTGACAAGATTTTATTATCATAAGCCCAGGTTGCTAAAATTCTAAATAGTCCAACTTCTTTGGGAAGCTGGCAAGATTAAATGTTAGAAAGTAAATTAGAAAACTTTCTTTTAAAGTTTAACTGACCAAATCAAGAGATTAGGTTATAAAGTCTTCCTTAGGGTTATTTTGGAGGTGGGCACATATGCCACTATGTATGGAAAATCTAGAAATATATGCATATCCATTCAAACCTGCTTCTCTGTTCCCTGGTCCTCCTAATCCCTGTGGTTTTTTTTCCTCCTTAATATCTGTGGAGAGAAAGCCTTATGAATATTTTTAAATTCGTTAACACTTAAAATGTATATAATTCTAAGGTTGGGATAAGTAATTCACACAGGGTTTCAAAACAGAATGAGGACTCTGCTCTCTTCATATTTTATCATTCTATATTTATATATTCATATGTAAGATCAGTCCATGTATGTGTATATATAGCAATTATAGGAGGTCCTTATATATTATTCATTTTTTGCATATTAGAGAAACAGAGATAAGTAATATAGCTAAATATAGTACATTTTAAAATGCTAAGAGTTTTCATATGATTTGGTTAAATATATTTAGAAAAATGTATAAATTAGAAAATTATTAGTATAGTCTATATAAAGAAAATTTTAGAAAAAGCAGATATTAATAACAGAAAAGGTCTTGAGAGTGTTTTTAGTAAATAGTTTCATGATAGTGAACATATAAGGATAAATTAAGTAACCCAAAATAAACTAGTATCTTCTATCCCTTAAAAGCATAAAATGAAAATTGTTTTCAAGTTATGAATTTTAAAATTGTCCTTTATTTTTAAAATCAAATATTTATTTGAGTTCTTCAATCCTACCTTCTTTGTCCAAAGCAGGTCCACCCAAAGTAAATCCAGTATCAGAAGCCCTGCCTGGACTACTGATTTTGGCTGCAGGAAGCTGATTAAGTTGCCTCTGTCCATATTGAAGAATTAGTTCACGATGACTATAAAATAAAATATAAAACATAGTAAGTCTTTATCAATAAAGATAAAAATGATATGCACCAAATCTTTAATATACCTCAAACCTTAAATGAACAAATCAGATTATCAAATTTTTTTGTTGTTGTTTTGGTAAAGTCTATAAAGAATAACTAATCAATATATACTTCCTATTCTTGTCTTCAGTCATAAGATTGTAGTTTTAGAGTTGAAATGGTCAGTATAGGTCATCTAGTCTAATGTCTCTGTCTCTCTGAGTCTCTTTCCTTTTTAATACATCAAGTAACTGAGTCCAAGAAAAGAGTTGTCCAAAGTCACACATATAGCAAGAGGCATGATCTTCCCAAGACCCAAGTGCTCTGACTCCACATCCATACTCTTTCCAGGGTAGCAAACTGCCTCCCAATAAACTCTAATGTTGCCCATTAGTAGTATTCAAGATTTATTTTATTTTAGTTCCTAATCATTTGATAGCATCTGAGACATAATATAATTTTCACCCAAACTAATTTGATATAATTAAATGATACTTTAGTGAAGATAAAATAATAAAATGAATATAAAGTATCAGAAAACCTTAAAGAACTATAAAAATGTCAGCTATTGTCTTTATTATTATTACTTCTGAAAATTATGATCTCAGATTACCTAACTCTACCTTTCATCCTGTATTTTTCTTATATCTTACTGAAGTTGGATAATCTAACTTTGCCATTTGCCTAATCGTCAGTGTCCTTAAGTCTTCTTGCCAGATTGTCACTGTATTATGCATCTATGAAAGTTGCACTCAATCTCAATTGTGTAGAGGAAAAATTCTTTTCAATGTAATTATAGGTAGTGCTGTCACTCAGAGACTGCTGAATTTCCTGTTTGTCCATCTGATATGTTACAAGGAATATAGAAATTTTAGCTTAGTAGAGAGTAGATCAGATTGATTGGCAAGTTACAGAACTTTGGGGAGACTATAAGTTACTTCTTTATCACACAGATCCCTGCATGGGGAGTGACTTTCTCTCTCACTAATCTCTGAATGGTGAGAGTTAGAGACTCACTGAAATCCCTGAAAGAAGAGAGCTGTGTTTCCCTTGGTGTGGAGTATACTTTCCATCTTCAATCAAGTGACTTGGTTAAGGAGTAACGGTTGTGTGAGGTTTTTTGGCTCAGTGGTGGACACTGAGACAAATCCACTCCCTTCTCCCAATTTGGATTACTTCCTGAACATCAAGATTCCTAAGAAACAGCTTGAAAGAACGTCTACCTTGGACCTATTCTGAGATCTTCATCCGGCACAGCTATAACTGCCTAACAGTAGTCAGTTGTTAGTTATTAGTTTTTAAGAGTAGTTTTCTTCCCTCCTGTACTTTGGGTAGAGACTCTAGGATCTTTAGTTCAATTTATCCATTTCCCTTCCTTTCCCAAACCAGTATTTATTAAACCTCTGTTTATAATATTCTCTCCTTGTAATTTCCTTACCCAGATACCCTAATTGACACTTCAAGGACCTACTGAGTATCCCAGCAGATTCCTTGGTGTTACCCACATAACTGTCATCTTATTGACCTACTGAGTTTATTTATCACTTCAATCCCCAGGGAGTCCATTTATTTAATCAGTTAATCAAGCTATTCTAATTTACCTATTTCAGATGCCACCACTCACTCCAGGAACTGAATATTCAGTCATAGATAAAAAGGAGTTGGTGTAGAAGGCTAAATTGATTGAGCAGGCTGAGATATATGATGACATGGCATCTTGCATAAAGTCAGTAAGTGAGCAAGGAGTTGAATTATTCATTAAGGAGAGGAATTTTCTCTCTATTGCTTACAAAAATGTGATCTTGGAGAATACTTTTTCTCATGTTTTGAGCAAAAGATGGAAGATGATGAGAGAAAAAAAAACCAAAAAACAAAATAGCAGATGGCCCAAGAATGAAGAGAGAAAATTGAATCACAAGTAATAGAGATCTGCAATGATGTGCTATCTCTATTGGGAAAGTTCTTGATTCCTAATACTTCATAAGCAGAAAGTAGTTTTCTATTTGAAAATGAAAGGAGACTACTACTGCTACTTGTCTGATTTTGCTTTTGATGACAAGAAAGGAACAGTGCACCAGTCACAATAAGCATATCAAAAAGCATTTAAAATCAGCAAAAAGGAGATCAGGAGGTCTTTGGGGTCTTGGCATGTTCATGGAGAAGCTGAGGGGACCCTTGTCAGAGTTTTCTGCTAGAGGCCCATAAATGGCAGCCATAAATTAGAAAGTTAAGTATGCCTCTACTTCTCCTCTACCTTCCCCTCTCTTTACTACTACTACTTTGACTTAATAAAGTTATTAAGCTACTACCAGCCTCATAATTTTAGTTATTAAAATCTTATATTTTCATAAACAATCCAAGTATCATTCTTAAGAACATGTGTATTAAGTTGATATAAGTAGCATAAAAGTCTAATAAATGGAGAAAAATAAATACAATTAAGTAAATATAATTAGGATTATAATGTTAGTACTTACATAGGAAAACCACTGACGAGAGCATATTCTTCAGCTGTCCATCCATAATTATCTTGGAAAGAGAGATCAATATCAAATTGAAGAATAAGATTGACTATACTTGTTGGTTCAGTACTGACAGCAATCATGAGGGCTGTTCTGGAGTAACAAAGAAACAATTTGCATTTAAGAATTTAAATAAGTCACATTTATTCATCTCCTTTTCTTTGGTGTTAATATGTATATGGAGAACAAATATGTATTGATGGAAACAATTATTTTTATTGCTTATGTGCAGCATTAAAATTGGCAAATAAGTCCAGAAAGAAAGATAAGAGTTTTTGTTTTCTTTTTCCATTGGGGTTTTAGAAGGGATTATTCAATTTAAGGCTTTATAATAAGAAGAGGATATGTCAAAGCCACTTGTGAGCAACAATTAAGGAGTTTCGGTTAGGAAGACTATATAGATTCCTCTTGTTTGTTGGGCTTCAAAGTAAAGTAGTGGCTCTTTGATAATGATTAGTTTAGAAATCAATAAGCCCAGGGACACCTTCTACTAAATTCCTATCCTAATGCCCCATGATAATATGGAATTGATACTTCATTGTCAAAGGCTTTTTTACATTTAATAGACATAAAAGTCCTTGAACATGAATACAGCAGCATCAAGCTCTGTTTAAGGACAAGCTTAAATAAAGTAAAGAAAGGTTTATGTCCAGAAAGTGAGTACAAATTGATTTGTGGAGGGCCCATTAATTCATGGAGGCAGTTTATTAAGATCTGTCATGGTTGTGGTTTACACCAGTAGAAGGAATACTCTATAACAAAAACACATATCATCAGAGATATCAAAATAATTATATGCTAAATGACTCGTAGGCTTTTTATCCAAGGGAACATTGCAGCAATATCAGTATTCCATTTGAAGTTTTGATATCCCTTGACTACTTAGTGACAATTGTTAATATAGGATAACTCTTCTAAAGGTTGAATTCGTGTAGGTAATATCCTCCACTGGTAAAAAAATTAAGGATATTTTAAAAGGGGTTTTGAAGTCCTGATAATATCTTTCTAGCAGGTGTAAATGTCTTCTGTGTTTAAACGCTCTTCTCTGTTCCCAACACTCCAATCCCCAAAATAAGAAAGGCAATGAAACAGATAAGATTATTTGGATGAAAAATAGGAGACTATGAATGAGATTGAAACTGATGAAATCATGAAATCAAAGTATTATATTTTAAAATGTTAAGAGCTTTTTTAAAGTTAATATTCAGAAGTGAAGGCAGAAAAAGAAAACCACAAATATCTTTTGAAATCTCAGCTCATGAAAACTCAATTTATTGCTTTTCAACATTTATCTATTTATATTTCATTGGGAAGTCATTTTTTATACTCTTTTGTAATCTTCCCTTCTTTCAAATGCCTTTCAAATTATTCTAAATATATGAATAATTGTGCTTCATCTCTCATAGATTTTCTTCTATAAGTATTTGATCAGTCTTAGCCACTCTTCACAATAAGATATGAGAACCATAGTCCTTGATTTTTAGGGAACATTAGACACTGAGTTAAATGATCCCATATGTTCTACTATTGATATTAATGAAAATAGCCCATATGTTCTACTATTGATATTAATGAAAATAGGAAAATACTAATGATATTAATGAAAACATAGAAATGTTGGCAATTTTACTCTATTTCATATCTACACATTTTCAGTCTTCTAATTCCAGACAAAGGTTCTCAGGCCCTAAGGTTTGTATCAAATAATCCCAAGGTTCATTTTCTCCTCAATTGCCTTTTAATTTTGTAAAACAATATTGGTCTTACTATTCCATCCTCTTCCTCTTAATTTTTTTGCAAATTTTTGTTTTCCAAACTTTAATCTTAGCTTTAAGATTTCTATGTTTGGCATACAGATGTTTCTCAGCTAAGGCAATTTATGGGTTCTTTTGGCCTACTTAGTGGCTACTGTTTTGTTGTAACTAAATTTCTGAAAAATTATATATATCCAGTGTCTAGCACAGTGCTCGGAATATATTAGTATTTAACAGGATGACAGATATTCCCATTTCCCATTTTGGGAGAAGGTAGTTTATTTAGTCCAAATAGGCTACAGTTGCTATAACCACTTTCTGCTTTCATTCTTTCCTTTCATTTGGTGTTAATTTTGATTTTTACTCTGTCCAATTCACAATCTGAATGAATCTATACAATTAATTCTGAAATTATTGCAATAATGGTAAATAATCATTTTTGTCTATTAATATGAAGTTAGTTCTGTGGTTTATTTGGGTGTTTTTTTTGTGTGATATCAAAGAAGTTCTCTCCCATGCAAATGTTAAAATCATACTAGATTCTATGAAACATACCACCCAAATGCATAGCTTTATTCAATGAGAAAGTATCAACAATAAACTAGATATAAATAGTGAGGCATATGCTCATCTAAGGTATTTGCCAATGCCATGTAGGATTTTCTGCCCAGAGTCCAAATAGAATAGAGATTGTTTATGATGGCAAAGATCTTCAAAAGATACTGTTTTTTTAGAGGACATTGTGTTAATGGCATCAAGCTCTGGAACATTAAAAAAGCTCCTTTATAAAATTCAAAGTGAGGCAAAAGAGATTAGTCTTAGAAACTACTTGAAAAAGTGGATGAAATGTACATATTTTCTAGATTTCATGAAGTTCAATGAGCAACCTCATCTATTTAATCCATTTATATCTTTGTAGATGTATTCATGTGCATAGATATAAAAATGAATGCTGCCTAAATAGGACTGAAGAATTACAATGAATTGGGATCACATTGGAGAAACTACAAAGCACTTCCGATTCTACTTTAACAAAAACTCATTTTATAAACATGAAGCTATATAAACACAGTACTTAAAAAAAAAACATAACAACCAAAAACATGATCTCAGATAAATAAAAATTGCAGAAAATAACAAAGGCCATGGAAAAAATGCAGAGTAAATAAAAGCAGGTTGAGGAAACAATGATTTTGATGTAACATGTTGTGTGAGAGACATTATCAAAGACATGTTAACAAATAAAGAGGTTGCCTAATCTTGTTTTGAAAATAAAAGTCAGAGAAAATTAATGTTGCACTAGCACTCATAAAAAATATTAAAAGAATCAGGGGAAGGCTTCAGTGTGTTTCTTGGATCCTCTATAAAGAATCTATGAAAAGACAAAGACAAAAATCACACGAGATGAGAAAGCATGGAAGGAATAAAAATCTGAACTAGTATCAAAAATATTCACAATGATAAGATCACTCCATCAAAGTATTTCATTATATAGTCTCATATTCATTTATGTCTTTTATTGTATATATTCTTAAAGAAAATCACAGGAAGAATGAGAAGAAAACACAGGCTACAATTCTCATGGATGACACTAAGATTATTTCAAAAAGATAATCAACAGAAATACTCGAGTACAAAACTTTTATGGGATAGTTTTAACCAACTTTCAAATAAAGCAGATTAGAAATATTAATCTTCAATAAATCAATAAACGATAGTTGACATACTCATGTGAATTGCTTTCTATGCTGTAGTCAAAAATAAGTTTTTCTTTTCATAGCTGATATTTGTTGACATTTTTCACCCTTTCCCAATAATTTTAATTATTGTTCCCAAAGTGATCCATAATTTTAGTAATTCCTCCTTTAGAAATTTTTCTTTTTTTAGTCTCAATCTTTGATTACTGTACCTTTTAGAATTGTCACAGGCATTCACATTTGCTCCATTCTTTAAGAAAAAATCTACCATTTTTTCGTTATGTTCTGTAATTGCAAGCAAAAGTGGTGTATAGCCTTCCTGCAAAATCATATTAAAGATACTGTTAGTATGCAAGGATTCTCTATAGACTTCAATTCAACTTAAGACATTTTGTGAATATATTGTGAACTTGCTAATGTCATCTTAAGGAAGTGAGGTACAAATGTAACTTTGGAGGGAGCACACCTGGGCATCAATACTGCCTCTGTTAGTTACTTCTTGTGTGATTGTAAGCAAATTATTTCACTTCTCTTGGTCTTAGTTTCCTCATAAGTGAAATGAGGAAATGAGATTGGGTAGACTGGAATTCCATCCAGTTAATAACCTGTTATCAGGACACATAAACCCAGAATATGGAAGAGATTGTTTTCATATCATTTCATGGATAGGTATCTTCCTTATTGTTAGCTTTATTTCATGACCAATCATTCCCTGCATTCAACCAACCTTGTTCCCCTCAGAACTCTGCTAAGTTAAAGCTACACCCTGATTGGTTTTAAAGTTGACCAGTTCTCCAGTTCTCTTGACCCATTCCCCTTAAGTGTAGGAGTGTGGTCAAACTGAAAACTAAAGAAAGCCTGGCCTCAGGGTGGTTAAACCTGGGAGAAAGTCATTCTCCTGGCATTTTTCATCTCTTCCCAAGTCTCCTAATATGCACTACTTTATGTTTTTCTCCCACAAATGTCAGTAACTCAGAGTTAAGTCTCTTCCTAAAAATCAAGAGTTGTTCAGTAATTCTAGGAAAGGAAATGATGTGGTCTTTAAGACAAAGGGAAAAAACCCACATACACTTAAAAATTTGTTCTTGTGAAAATTCTGTCTGTGTAGATTTATGCTGAGTAGGAACAAATTTTAAAAGGATTTTGAAAAAAATTATAGTTATAATTATTGAATGAAACTATTGAATTCTGAGGAGCTGACCTAATATAATATGGAAAGAAAATTTTGGTGACAGCTGTGATGGAGAAGAAAGAAAACTGGACTCAAAGACACTAAGATCTACATTCAAGGCCTGCCCCTGATACCCATATACTTGCAGGGTGAGTCTGGGAAGTCCCTAAACTTTTCAGTGCTCCAGGATACCTAAGACATGGTTTATTAACCTTTTATGTGTTGTGAAATTTTTTAAGGTTAATAGATCAGGAAAGCTAAGCTGCTCAGTATTTAGGGAGCCAGGCCTGGAGAAAGGAGATTCTAGGTTCAAATCTTGCCTCAAATATTTATAACTGTGTGACCCTGAGCAAGTTATTTAAACCCATCTGCCTAGCCCTTACTGCCCCTTCTGCTTTGGAAACAATATGTAGTATCAATTCCAAGAAAGAAGATAAGGGTTATAAAAAAAGTTAATTGATTCAGATTAAGAATTTCTGCTCTATGATTAAATTTCCAGGCCACTGGAGTTTCCAACACAAATGAAATACGAATCAAGAAAGAAAGAAAGGGAAGGAAGGAAAGGAAAGAAAGAAAAAGAAAAGAAAAGAAAGGAAAAGAAAAGAAAGGAAAAGAAAAGGAAAGAAAGAGAGAGAGAGAGAAAGAAAGAAAGAAAGGAGGGAGGGAGGGAGGGAGGGAGGGAGGAAGGAAGGAAGGAAGAAAGGAAGGAAAGAAGGAAGACAGTTAATTCCAAAGGTCTATGAGTTTTTGAAAAGAATTATTTTAAGTTGTTTTCATTAAAGAAATGCTCCCAAGAATATATGAATTATAAAATATGTGACCCAAACACTACTTGATTATACATTTTAGCTTATAAAATATTTTGTTCAAAAGGTGGGCCTCTACCTGGTTTTTTGCTTCAATATCAGCTTTGTGTTCAACAAGCTTTGCTGCTATAGCTGTGTTGTGACCCAGGGCAGAGTAGTGAAGGGCAGTGTTGCTTCTGGTATCCACAACACTGGGGTCTGCACCATGACTGAGCAGGATAGTTGCACACTCCTCCTGCTGACACTGTACAGCCTGTCAGTGGAAGACAGAGACATAATGTCACATTGAATTAAACATCATTTTTGGTATTTAATGTTATTAAATGTATTTCTGTAAGCAGCACAGGTAACTCGTACAAACCTTAATTAAAGGAGTTCGATTGTCCCCATCACACACATTTAGTTTGCAATTTCTCTCTACTAAGAGAGACACAACATCTGGATATCCACCGGCACAGGCCAGGTGCAGAGGCGTCCTATGGAGAGGAAAGAAATATGTGATTGTTTGACAATACAGTGTGAAACTATCCAAACCATATAACTGTTTCAGAGTCATTTCTAACATAAATGCCTGAACTATAAATCACTGCCAAAATAACTGTATGTGGCCACTACTATCACCTCAAGAAATAGAAAATGTACTTTAGCTCTTATTGCTCCATATGATGAAATAGCATCCATCAGGGGGAAAGCAGAGAGAGGTGAAGATTTTGCTGCATGTTGGCATGGGGGGTTTAAGAACCAACTTAATTGAGTAGCTTTTCATCATTAATAAAAATTCCTCCATAAGAGTTGGATGAGGTGTAACTGTGTGATTTAAATAAATGAGAATAGGAATAGGAAGAGTATTTAGAGTCTCTGCTGTGAGGAAAGTGCTTGCACGTGTCCCTTCTCCTCCTAGCCAGATTCTAGAGGACGTGACAAGAGGAACCTGGTCACCTCCTCCTGCAATGTTGTCCCCACGTGAGCTGAGTGATCCTCGGAGTCCCTCTTACTGGAGTGTATTAAGGACTGCAGCAAGATGTACCTGAACTCACTTCTGGAGCATGTTCTGAATGTTTGGTTCTGGTAATTCCCCGTAAAACAACTGCCTGAAGCCTATAAAAACGTAGTGTCATCCCCAAGAAGAGGTGTCTGTCACCACTGACTGTGAGGTACATGTACACCTCTGATGTTGTGCCCACAAAATAAAGGCAGAACTTGGGCTCAGGATGTGGTCCCTGTGCCTAGGAACTCGCCATACTGATGCCAGACCCTGCAGCAGCTCAGAATTCATGAGGTCAAGAGATCTGCCAGCCTTGGCCTCCCTGAGAGCTAGAATTGCAGCTGTGCATCCCCATGCCTGGTGCTAAAACCGGGGAGAAGCTTCTTTCCACTGACAATATCCAGAATTACAAATATTTACTTAAATAGCTATCCCAGAAACCCATTGACTGACTTGTGTATCGTGCATTGCACAAGCACACATGTATATATGTATGAATTCTACCCTAAAGCCTTACTTCACTGAGGGATCACAAAGCTGAAGTGGCTCTGGGTTGCTAAAGCCTAGTCCCACAGGGTATAAGTTTTGGGAGTTCCTACCCTGCTGGAAAGCTTTCAGGTAAGAGCCTGGTGTGTCTGCTGTCCATGGACAAACCCAATTAAGGTCATAAAGATATCACCAGGTTGGGTCACAGGAGGAGGAATTTTTCATAGACAGCAAATTCAAAGACCATCTCTGAATTATAAAGAGGTTATGATATGTATTGGGGGAGGGAATATCCCCGCCAATAAAATCATGTGTTCCTGAAGCAATGAATGTGCATCTAAATATTCTCATCTGTGTATTTTTCATTCTTTGTTCCTCAGACCTCCTTTTTTTGCCTTTTCTCTCATGCCTTCTTTCAGACTATCTAAGGAAGGTGAAGAGGAAGAGATTTTTTTCCTTTTCCATCTTCCCAGCTGCAATGGTGTATGCTTAGATATAGCCTTAGAAAGAGGGAAACTAACATTTATTAAGGGCCTAACATGTGGCAGGTATGGTGCTAAGTACTTTACAATATTATCTTATTTCAGCCTTGCAATAACCCTGGGAAGTATGTGCTATTCTTACCCTCATTCCATAGTTGAGGAAACTGAGACAAACAGAGGTCAAGTGACTTACTTGGGGTCCCACAACTAGAAAATATCTGAGGGTGGATTTAAATTTTGCTCTTCCTGATGCTCCATTCTATCTGCAGTTGAAAATATTTTGACCAGACAATACTATATTAAATTATTCATTAAAGAAAATAGAAAAAACATTGGATGTTATTTTTGCAACTCAAAAATATTGAATGCTGGGAGATGAAACCAAAATTGAGGAGAAAGAGCAGGGAAATTTGGAACCCCTCTGAAAATCCTCTCAAACCAACCTTAAAGTAGCACCTCAAAATGAGTATAGGAGTCACAGAAACAACAAGTAGATGGAGTAAAATAACTCTCCTGCAGTAAAGAAGTTCTATTTCACTGGGGTCAGAGGGAAGCCAGAAGTAAAACCATGCACAGAGGAGTGCAAACCACTCCCCTTCAGGTTCTGAACCAGGACACAAGCCAATTTCAAGATGCTGAGATTCTGCCTAAGTGAAGAGCAGAGCACCCTACACATATCTTTTGAAGTCCCAAGTCCAGTGCAGCCCCAAGTTCATGGAGCCTCAACAAGTAAAATAGGAATTGAAAGAATTCACAGGTCATCTCCTGCAATAAATCTCCAAATGACAACTCCCAGCAATATTATAGCCAATACAAGCTCCCAGGCCAAGAAGAAAATACTGCATACAGTCAGAAAGAAACAATTTAAATATCATGGAGCCATAGTCAGGATTAAACAGGATTTAGCAGCTTCTACATTAAAGGATAAAAAGGATTGGAAAATGAAATTCTGGAAGGCAAAGGAACTGGTTTTACAACCAAGCATCACCTACCCATCAAACCCAAATATATTCTTTCAGTAGAGAAAATGGTCATTTAATAAAATTGAAGATTTCCAAGCATTCCTAATGAAATGACCAGACCTAAACAGAAAATATGATGTCCAAACACAAGATTCAAGAGACACATAAAAAGGTAATAAGAAAGAGAAAATTTAAGGGATTCCATAAAGTAAAATTCTATATATTCAAAAGGTATTTGTCACTCAAAAATTTTTATCATTAGAAGAGCAATTAGAAGGAATATACATAGACAGGGGTTATGGGGGGTAATCTATTTAGGATAAGATGACATGTAAAAAATAAAGGGTGAAAAAGATTACACTGAGAAAAATGGAAAGAGAAGGGTAAAATGAGGTAAATTATATCAGCTAAAGAGGCACACACACAGAAAAAAAAAAAACAACTTTTACAGAGGAGAGGATGAAGTAGTGACAGGCAATGCTTAAATTTTTTTCTCATTGGAATTGGCCCAGAGAGGGAATAACAACCAGAATCATTATGGTATAGAATTCTATCTTACAGTGAAGTAGGAGGAGAATAAGAGGGAGGGTTTGGGAATGGAGGTAATGTAAAGGAAGAGGAGGTAATATAAAGGAAGAGGAATGGAGAGAGTGATTAAAAGCAAAATACTTGTGTGGAGGGGAAGAGTGAAAGGGGAAAGTGCAGGATTTAAAAGAAAAGGGGAAAACAAGATTGAGGGGGATATACACAGATGGTAATCATAATTATGAATGAAAATGGAATGAATTCACCCATAAAGTGGAAGTAGATAGCAGAGTGAATTAAAAACCAGAACTCTATGATATGTTATTTACAAGAACCATATTTGAGGAAGGTAGATACAGAGAATAAAGGTAAGGAGCTGGAGCAGAATCTATTGGCTTTAACTAAGGTTAAAAAAAAAGGGGGCAGCTGGGTAGCTCAGTGGAGTGAGAGTCAGGCCTAGAGACAGGAGGTCCTAGGTTCAAACCCGGCCTCAGCCACTTCCCAGCTGTGTGACCCTGGGCAAGTCACTTGACCCCCATTGCCCACCCTTACCAATCTTCCACCTATGAGACAATACACTGAAGTACAAGGGTTAAAAAAAAAAAAAAAAAAAAAGTAGCAATCATGATTTCAGACAAAGTTAAGGCAAAAATAGACCTCATTAAAAGAGATAAGGAAGGAAATTGTATAATAATAAAAGATATTATAGACAAAAAATAATGCTACTTAATATGTGCATACATTATTTTTTGGTACATACCAATGGTATAGCCTCCAAATTTTTAAAGGAGGAAATATACAGTAAAATTATACTAGTGGGGGACCTCAACCTTCCCCTTTCAGAACTAGATAAATTTAACCAAACAATAAATAAGAACTAAGGGAAGTAAATGAAGTTTTAGAAAATGTAGGCAACAGATATCTAGAGAAAACTGAATGGGAATAAAAAGGAATATACCTTCTTTTCAAATAGCACTAGCACGTGGTACATACACAAAAATTTACTACATTCTAGGACATAAAAACATCACAACCAATGTGGAAAAAATGCATCTGTTTCAGGCTTCCGGGTTAAGATGGCGGCAGAGTAAGAAGCACCTCTTAACTTCTCCTGACCGAAACATACAAAACTCCTCAAGGGGACATAAAAACAAGTCCAGACGAACGGAGGAACCCCACAACAGGGCACAGCGTGGAAGGTACGTGGAATCGAGACATTTCCAAGCTAAAAAGGGCTCTCACTCACTCAATCGCGAGCTGAGCAACCGCCCCACCCCCACCCCCTCCACACTCACCTATAGCTCCGAACCCAGCTAAAAAGAAATAGAGCAAGTTTGGGGCACCCATTGAGTCATCAGCAGCTCCAGGACCTGTTCCTGACAGCAGCAAGACTTAGGACCCCATTAAGTCAAAAAAAGCACGCGAAATCTGAGCGCGCGCACCGGAGCAGGACGCTGGGCGCAGAGAGCCGGCTGAGTAGAGGCGTGGGTGGAGGCAGAACTAAGCCTAAGTGGGGAACCAGTGCAGACGGGTATACGACTGTGGAAACAGCGCCCTGAGACTTGTAAAGAAACCTCCAGCAGAGGATCAAGCAAGAGGGCCCACCAGGGGGCTTGACCTTGGAAAAAACCAGAATTCAGACCTCAAGAGCCAATAGATTGGGAACAGACACTGAGCCCGAGGATAAAGCTGAGAAGCTGCTGGGCTAATGATGGCTACTCAGCATCAGGAGGTTCAGAAGAGAAAGAATAATAACAAAAAGAAGAAGTCTTTAACACTCGACAGCTTTTACACAGAGAAAATCCAGACAACC